>NC_064861.1:4096729-4296729 GCF_024139225.1 Suncus etruscus | reverse complement strand
TTAAACCAGCCTTGCATTCCTGGAATGAAACCTACTTGATTGTAGTGGATGATCTTCTTAATGAGGCATTGAATCCTATTTGCCAAAATTTTGTTGAGGATCTTTGCATCTGTATTCATCAGTGAGATTGGTCTGTAATTTTCTTTTTTGGTAGCATCTCTGTCTGGTTTAGGTAACAAGGTGATGTTGGCTTCATAAAAGCTATTTGGAAGTGTTCCTGTTTTTTCGAATTCATGAAAGAGTCTTGCCAGGATTGGTATTAGTTCGTCTTGAAAGGTTTGAAAGAATTTATTAGTAAATCCATCTGGGCCTGGGCTTTTGTTTTTGGGCAGACATTTGATTACTGTCTTAATTTCCTCAATAGTGATGGGTGTCTTTAGATATGCTACATCCTATTCATTCAACTGTGGAAGATTATAAGAGTCCAAAAATCTATCCATTTCTTCCAGGTTTTCATTTTTAGTTGCATAGAGTTTCTCAAAGTAGTTTCTGATTACCCTTTGGATCTCTACCATATCAGTAGTGATCTCTTTATTTTCATTCCTAATACGAGTTATCAAGTTTCTCTCTCTCTTTCTTTGTTAGTTTTGCCAGTGGTCTATCAATCTATTTCATTTTTTCAAAGAACCAACTTCTGCTTTTGTTGATCTTTCGGCTTGTTTTTCGGCTTTCCACTTCATTGATTTTTGCTCTCCGTTTTGTTATTTTCTTCTGTCTCCCTATTTTTGGGTCCTTTTGTTGAGTACTTTCTAATTCTATAGGCTGAGTCATTAAGCTATTCAGGTATGCCCCTTTTTCTTTCCTGATGTGTGCTTGCAAAGCTATAAATTTTCCTTTCAGTACCACTTTTGCTGTGTCCCATAGGTTCTGATAGTTTGTGTCTTCATTGTCATGTGTTTTCAGAAAGGTTTTGATTTCCTTTTTAATTTCATCTCGTACCCACTGGTTATTCAGTATTAGGCTGTTTAACATCCAGTTTTTCTTCTGTGTCCCTTTGTAGTTCACATATAATTTTAGGTCCTTGTGGTCAGCAAAGGTAGCCTGCAAAATTTTTATCCTCTTGATATTATGGAGGTATGTTTTATGTGCTAGAATGTAGTCTATCCTGGAGAATGTCCCATGTACATTAGAGAAGAATGTGTATCTAGGCTTCTGGGGGTGGAGTGTCCTGTATATATCCACTAGGCCTCTTTCTTCCATTTCTCTTCCTGCTGTACGTATCCGTTGATTAATACAAAATGTCCATCTTTGTCCCTTACAACTTTCCTAAGTATAAAGTTTGCATCATCTGATATTAGTATGGCCACTCCAGCTTTTTTATGGGTGTTGTTTGCTTGGATGATTTTCCTCCAGCCTTTTATTTTGAGTCTATGTTTGTTCTGACTATTCAGGTGCGTTTCTTGTAGTCAGCAGAAAGTTGGATTGAGTTTTTTTGATCCATTTAGCCATGCTGTGTCTCTTAACTGGTGCATTTAGTCCATCGACATTGAGAGAAAGAATTTTCCTGGGATTTAATGCCATCTTTCTATTGAAGTTTGGTGTGTCTGTTGGTCATTCTTGTCTTGAAGTAGGCTGATCAGTTTTTCTTTTAGTAATGGTTTTGAGTCTGTAAAGTTTCTGAGCTGTTGTTTGTCTGTGAAACCATGTATTGTTCCTTCAAACCTGAAAGTGAGTTTTGCTGGTGCAGTATTCTAGGCGAAGCATTTATTTCATTGAGTTTTGTCACTATGTCTCACCACTGCCTTCTGGCCTTGAGTGTCTCCGGTGACAGGTCTGCAGTAAATCTCAAGGATGTTCCCTTGAATGTAATTTCTCTTTTCGATCTTGCTGCTTTCAGAATTCTGTCTCTATCTGTGGGATTAGTCATTGTGACTAAGATGTGTCTTGGGGTGCTTTTTCTGGGGTCTCTTTTAGTTGGTACTCTTCGAGCATGCAGGATTTGATCGCATGTATTCTTTAGCTCTGGTAGTTTCTCTTTAATGATGTTCTTTTTTTTTTGGTTTTTGGGCCACACCCGGTAACGCTCAGGGGTTACTCCTGGCTATGCGCTCAGAAGTTGCTCCTGGCTTGGGGGACCATATGGGACACCAGGGGATCGAACCACGGTCCGTCCAAGGCTAGCGCTGGTAAGGTGCCTTTAGCACCACCGCCCGGCCCCTTTAATGATGTTCTTGACTGTTGATTCTTCCTGGACATCTTCTTCCTGGGTCTGGGACTCCAATGATTCTTGAGTTGTTTTTGTTAAGCTTATCATAGACTTCTATTTTCACCTGTTCCCATTCTTTGAGTAATTTTTCCATTGTTTGATCATTTGCTTTAAGGCCTTTTTTCAATTTCTTCTGCTGTATGAAATTGTTATTCATCTCATCTTCCAGGTGTACTAATTCTATCCTCAGCTGCTGTTAACCCATGGGAAAGCTCAACCATGTTTTTCTTTAATTCATTTACTGAGTTTTTCAGACCTAATATTTGACCTGAAATTTTATTTTGGAGTTTTCTGATTTCTATCTTCATATTCTCTTGATTGTTATTAGTGTTCTCTTCTATACTTTCTTTGAGTTCTTTGAGTTCTTTGAACATCTTCCATATTGCGACTCTAAACTTCTTATCTGAGAGACTGACTAGTTGATTGGTCATGGTCAATTTATCAGAGTTGCCATCGTCATTCTCTATGTCTAGCGCTGGCCTGCATCATTTCCTCATTGTCACACTTGTATTGTGGGTTTTTCTACATGTTGTGGTTGTATTCATTGGCTAAATGATGTGCACGACTGCGAAGTGAAGCGGAGTGGCCGTGCTTCTCTGGCTCCTCCCTTTCTAGGTGTGTAAACTCACCTCCAGGGAAGGCTCCAGGGAAGGCGAGCCATCCGCAGATGAGCCACACACAGGATGAAATCAGGCCAAAAATGCAGCACAGCACAGAAGACAGGCAGATAGGGGTGCTGGTATCTGAGTTCCAGTAGAGTTCAGTGGCTTCCCCTTTCTGGCAGTGTAAACTCACCTCCAGGGAAGGCTCCAGGGAAGATGAGCTGTCCTCAGATGAGCCACACACAGGATGAAATCAGGCCAAAAATGCAGCAAAGCACAGAAGACAGGCAGATAGGGGTGCTGGCATCTGAGTTCCCAGAAATCCTTTAGAACTTGAATTCTAGTCTGAAATGGGTGATCCCTTCAGATGGTTGGGGCTTTCCATCCTCTTACTGACAAAGGTAAAAGAGCTTGAAGCCTCCAAAACCTTCACTGTGCTCTCCAGGGTCACCTAGAAAATTGACATTCACCTCTGAAGCAGGCAGGATCACTGGCAGGAACGCTGATGAAATTCAGTCTCAGGCAGCTGAAAACAGCATGACCCAAGATGGTTTCTGCACCCTTGTGACTCCTGGCAGAAACCAGCAGGAATCAGTGTGTGTATGTCCCGACCCACCTCTGAAGCAGGCAGGATCGTAGGCAGGAATGCAGATGAAATCCAGTCTCAGGCAGCTCTGAAGCAGGAGGGATCACCGGCAGGAACGCTGATGAAATTCAATCTCCTGTTTATTTTTCTTAAGTTTTCTGAGTTCATAAGATGCTTCTCTTCATTAGCGTTCCCTTTCCCACAGTTTTCAATGTCTGTGGTCATGGTGCTCTATAGTAAGTGTCTTTACTGAGTTGCAGGATAAAGAATTAAAAAGCACTGAGCATGTGTAACAGACAGTTCAGTGTTCAGTCTCTTTTCTTTCCCCTTTCCATTCTTACCAGCGTTTCCATCTCCTTGGAATAGCTATAGAACATGTGTTCTTTAGTGAGATGGCACAGAACCCAAACTACCTCTCTCTAGTCATGTGATTAGTCATGTGACCCTGGATATGAGACTTCACCTCTCTGAGTCTCCATATTCATTTATTTTTATGAGGCATGCACCAGTGGAGGGTAAGATTCTTTCTATCATGAGCCCAATTCAATGTCTGTTGTCTACTTGTTTTCTCAAACCCCAGTGCAATGGGAGGGATTTGAGTGTTATGAGTATGTGACCCAATTCTACCCAACAGATGAAAGGGCCAGTCTTCATAAGGACTCAGATCGAACTCTGCTTGGTAAATAAAAAGACAATGACTCATAAAAAAGAAGCCTTTCACCTTTCTGTTCTTGGGATCTTTATATATGAGAGAATTATGTGACCTGATACATTAGAAGACATTTAAAGTAGACAATGATAAGCCATAGTAGGAAAGACCACCACAGTGAACACTGCAGAGATAGGATGAAAAGAGAAAAGATTCCTCTGGCAACATTGCTGAGCTGAGGTACCAGCCAGTTACCCAGATTTTCAATGTAAGTTCGTCAAAGTGCTTCAGTCACTGTTGAATCATTTATTTTTTCATCTATTTTTAATGTCTCAGTAAATCAACATTAGGCTTTTTGGATCAGTTATTTTAAAAGTATGAGTCCAAAGGCAGTATACTATTGAGAAATATCTTCTAAAAATGTGCTCAACAGTTGGCCAACCCATTAGACTCCCTGCCTTTCAATGCTGTTTTTTGTCAAAAGAACTTTATGAAGTTTCTTGTTGCAATAGTGTATATACAGGCAAATAAAACTGCGGGATCAGAATCTTCAGTTTTTCCTGAGTGAATTTAAAAAAAAAAAAAAGGTAACAAGTGGCCAGACAGATAGTAGAGCAGGTTAGTTACTTGCCTCCTGTTACTTGCCAATAAATAAAAAGAAGAGGATACATTTCCATATATCAAGCAAGTATTTATTAATTCCTTGTCCACCATTCCTGGTGGTGTTTGAGGGACAATATGTGGTGCTGGTGATCAAATAATGTATCAACTAACTGTATTCAAATTTCCTTTACAGAAAGAAAATAAAATTCAACTGGTAATTATTAAATACAATATAAATGATCTTCCCTGTTTTACAAGTTTAATAAAGGCAAATTTGATTTGTAAAGAACTAGTATATATTCAGAGCTTTGCTTGATTCTTTTTTTTTTCCTGGTGTGCTGGTGGCAGTGGGGGTCGATGTAGTTGATTTATTCTTAACCCAGTTCTATTTCTGTTTCTCACTGTTTTGCAATCAGGCATTTAAGTGACATAACTATCTGTACATGTGCCAATATAGGAGCTAAAGGGGGCAGCTGAGTCTTCTGATATTTATAGCAATGATCTGGAGTTTAGATGTGTCCACTTCCAGACAGGTTTCCTCTTTGAATCTGAGGATCAAAAGAAGACATATATTTAAAAATCTGATAGAAGGGCTGGAGATATTGTACAACAGTTTAGGTACTTGCTTCACACTTAGCCGACTCCTGTTTGGTCCCTTGGGCACCTCCAAGAGTAACTCCTGAGCACAGAATCTGGAGTAAGCCCTGAGTACAGCTGGATGTGGCCCAGCACCAACACTCCCCTTGCCCCTGCATCAAAAATATGACAGAATTTAAGTTGCCTTATAACTATTGTATCAAATCTCATTCCTAGGAAAGAAATAATGTATCTCACAAAAAGATGTCATTCAATAAGATGTCTACAATTTACTAATTAATTGGCTATTGTTGCTCTTGTCTTAAACTTCCTTAATATCTGTGGAGCTGGCATACATTTTAACAAACACATTTCCAAATAGTTCACCTTGAAAAAACAAAATTCTTTAAAAAAAATATCACAGGGGCTGGAGAGATAGCACAGCAGTAGGGTGTTTGATTTGCATGCACCCAACCCCAGAGGGACCCAATTAGATTGCCCACATCCCTTATCGTCCCCCAGCCTGCCAGGAGCGATTTCTGAGTGCAGAGCCAGGAGTAAACGCTGAGTGTGGCCCCAAAGCTAATCAATCAATAAAGTTTAAAAAAGTAATTATCACATGCCAGAGATATAGCACAGTGGGTAGTGTGTTTACATGTGACCAACCTGGATTCAATTCCCAGCATCCCACATGGTCCCCGAGCCTCACCAGGAGTCATCCCTGACACAATGCTAGGAGTCACCCCTGAGCACTACCAAATATGGTTCCAAATAAAAGTAAATAAAAATAGTTCTTTATTTTAAACAATACTGACACATTTATGTGTATTTAACAAACATAAATATGCATAAGAGTAAATATATATCCTTAAACTTTTTATTATAAATATCATTCAAACCTAGAATCACACTATATTGTGACACATCCATGCATTTTTCATATTGTTAACTAGCATTAACATTTTGCCAATTAACATTAATAGATGTCAATTAACATTAACACTTGTTAATGTAATGATGTCAATTTAGCTTAAGATGTTCTCTAAATGCTCCCTTGCTCTGTTACTATACTGGAAACTTGTGCATTCAGTAGAAATCTTAGTTCATTTAAAGAGTATCTGACTTCAGCCTTAGAAACAAAATATTAATACACAGGGTTGAGAATAAGATGAGTGATATACAAAGGACTGCCTTGGACCATAATATAAAACAATTTTGTCACTTATGTATGAAATTTATTTCTTGCCACATTTTTTCCAGCCAAATTCAGTTTACTATTGGAATATGCAAACATGTTTTGCAGTTTGCATATGCAAACTGAATATGCAAACAAATTTAGTTTACTCTATGGACTACACAAACTTATTCTAGTTTGTAACCTCCTCTATGCCTTCCCAAATTGGTCAGAAAACTGAATTCAGCCTCTCAAGCACATCTAAGTTCACAACAATATGTTTCAGATAAATGTCTCCAAGCTTGCTTTTATCCCAGTAATTTTGTAGGAATATTGTAAAGTAGTGAGTTCAATATCATATAATCATTCTTGGCAGAGATAGCAGCTTTTATGCAGACCATTTTAATTTCACCTTTTGGAAATTAAGCAACTATAATATATCGCTTTTCGAAATTTAACACCGCAGTATTATATTACTGACCTCATCTTCCACGGACCACACAGAGCATCAACCTTACCATATGTCTTTTTTGCACTTTGCTCATGTGGTGAGCACCTGAAAACCATTTTTAAAACTTAACATCCACTCTTTCTACTGCTCTGCCTCTGATTTTTAAATCACGCTTGTTAATTTTGGTGGATACTTGGCTGACAAGCAGGCAGTGATGTACCATGTGTGGCCAGGATCACAGGTGCAAGAGCAGATTGGAAGGGTTTTTTAATGATTTTTATTGTAACCAAAGTGAATTACGAATCTTTTATAGTCATATTTAAGGTACATAGTGACAATGGATCAGGGGTATTCCCACCATCAGTGTTGTCTTCCCTCCACCCCTGTTCCCAGCATGCATCTGATTATTAATGATGGGTGTGGGGAATGTCTAGAATTAAATAGAGCACAAGCAAAAGACTGTTCCAAATCAATGAACATTTTCTAAGGAATGTACATTTTCTTTTTTTTCTTTTTTTGTTTTTTGAGTTACACCCAGCGATGCTCAGGGGTTACTCCTGCCTTACCGCCTGCACCACTGCTCCGGTCCTGGGAATGAACATTTTCTATCGAATTTCTAAGGACTTAGATCTGTGCTGTAGTATAATAAATAATCATATAGTCTCTAGACTCAGGTGGATGGGCTAGAGCTCTTGTGTTGCTACTTCTAAACAATATTTTGAGGATGACATGAAAGAAAAAGCCCTTCATAGAGCCTACTTCACCTTAGCTGCTCATAAAATACAGCTACTAGCATTATTATTACTATTGTTGCTGTTGGCTGTTTTACATGGGTAGATCTTTATTATTAAAATGATTAGATCTTTGAAATTGGGCTCCAAACAGAAGCAAAGTGCATTATTGTCAAATATAAAATAATTTAAACTCTCCTTTAGAAAAGTTATCATTTTGACTTTATATTTTAAATGTGTTTCCAAAATATCTTCTACTCTCTCTTCTTTCTCCCCTTCCTGTTTCCATCCTTCCTTCTCTTGTTTCTTCCTTCCCTCCTTCCTTCCTTCTCTGTCCTTTCCCTCTCTTAATCTCTCTTTCTCTTTCTCTGTATCTCTTTCTCTCTGAGATGCAGCAAGCCATGTGCACATTCCACAACACAATTAACCTAGCCCTGAATTAAATACTTTTGTCTCATCAAACTTGGAACAAAATTGACTTAGAACAAAAAGTACTCTCTTTGAGGATCTTCTATCAGTCCACACTTATTGATAAATTGTATTCTTTCTGCCTCTTTGACACTTCTGTGTGCCTTCTCCCCCTTACTTTCTTGGGACACTACTGTTCTGATTAAGAGCTGCCATGGAAGTAAAAATAGTAAGTTCAACTCTGTTGTTTCGTGTCTCTTACCATGAGCTTACCAGTCCAACCCACATTTCTGGTTGAGGAAGCTAACTTCTGTCAGTGGCTACAACAGTGCCTTACATGGGTGCCATATATATCTTGGCTTCCTATTACGCCACATTGAATTTGTATCTGGCTAACACTGATGTACAGAAACACAAGAGAGAGTTCCTTTTGTATGTCACTGTATATGGCAAACATGTATGACATAAAAATCTACAAAGGATGACACTTTTTGATTCTTCTCTCACTTTCTGTCATACCATAGCACTGTTAGAAAGTATTTTCTCAATACTTAGCATAACCTTTATTGTCCCCAGTGTTTTAGACATTGTGATATCAACAAATTCTGTTGACAGTGTTTGGGAAGATAGTTTTATATGGCAGCTCTTACTAAAGAGCATATTCACATTTGGGGTGAAAAGAGAACATTGGGCATTCCAAGAACATAATAAATACATTAGTTAAACTACATATAAAGGTTATATTTTTCTTGAGATTTTCTATTAAGTTAACAAGGACAACAACAAAATTGTTTTTCATAAAACAAGATTTTTGTGGCATGGAATCTAGCAGGAATCAATTCAGTATTGCTGCTGATATATGTGGCTTTAACTTTATTTCTAAGTATACTTTGTTTCTAAGTACTACTGTTTCTAACTAATTTTATTTTAAGTACTGTCCATGATATTCATAATACCTAGTAACATGATAAGCAAAGTACTGATAACTCATAATTTTTTTGTCTTGTGGTCACATTCAGCAATGTTCAGGCATATTCCTAGCTCTGTGCTCAGAGAGTACTAGCATGACTCGGGAAACCACCGGGGTGTAAGGGGTCAAATCTGGGCCAGTCACATGCAAAGCAAATGCCTTACCACTTACTATCACTCTAGTCCCTTATAAGCATTTTATAAGATAAAAATGGCTTAATTAGTCTATAACAGTATGTAATAGATACATAAAACATTACAAAATTATTTCAGATAAATATTGTATTATACGACGTCCCCTTATTTCTCAAGAGTGATAAAAGTCTTTTATCAAAAAAGATGTAAATTAGGGTAACAGAATGTAGCAGAAGTATTTCCAGAATAATGCTCAAAATCTTGAGATGCTTTGTCAAGTTTTGAGAATATAAATTAAAGACTTTTTAATGAAATTTGGGATATTTTGTTTCTTCCTTAATAATTATAGAATAAAGCTACTTATTTTTCTCTTGTTTTCAAGGTTTTGTTAATTTATGCAATAATAATATCTATGATGATTAACTATATAACAATTCCAAGTGCTAATTGAGGATATCTGTGAAACTACAGTTTTCAATCTACTTTGCTCACAGTGATGTCAAAAGTTCAGTTACATCAAGTCATTTTCTCTTAGATGCACCAGATTATAAATTGGTATAGTCAGAGAAACCCATTTCAAATTAAAAAGTACAAAATTTGCATGCATACACACATGTACACACACACACACACACACACACACACACACACACACACTTAAGTACATGAAGCCATACTCAAAATATGAGCCAGCTCAGGCAAGGAGAAGTGATCTGAGGCCATCAACAGAAGTAATGAAACATTGCAAGAATTTAAATGTGAGTAAAATGTTTATTGCACTATTAATCAACAACATAATGGAGGAAGATATGAATTACCATGACAGAAATTTTAAGAGCTAGTCTTGAATGAACTCTAAGTAGGATATTGGGCGAACCTGAAGGTTCTTCAGATTCTAGTAGGGAATTTCCAGGAATCTGAATGATTGCAGAGCATTATATATAAAAGGTATCTTGCTAATTCACTTTAAAGGATCAATATACCACTGATTGGAAAACCTGACCAATGGAAGTCAAAATGAGAGACTATAAACCAGTGTTACTATTAACAGAGTTGCTAAAATTGTAAATAAATCTTAGGAAACTAACTGCAGTGGTTTAGAAAAACAATACCACATCCTGATTCAATAACTGTCTCCAATGACTTTTGCTAATTGAATTCCATTATAAACTCCTCTCCTTACAGAGGTGGAATAAATAGGAGAGGACATAGGTAGTTTAATAAACGAGTTAAGTGAGTCAGTCAGTTCCCCCAAATGAGCCACTGTTCCAAGTGCCCCAAGAAATAGAGACTTAGATGTGATCCTATTTTCCTCTGTTCCTTTCTAAATTTCTTCAGTGGTTTGAAATACACACACTTCATTTATAATACTAAAAAAATTAACCAGAAATACCCAGAAAGGACATTTTAGAAGGCCACACAAACAAACAAACAAACAAAAATCCCAGCAGCATCAAACAAACAAAAAAAATCATGAATGTTCTCATGTGTGGGTACAACTGTAAAATCTTCCTAATAGAAAATGAAGAACTCGTTTCCTCTCCTTATTTCTGCCCCCATTCTGACACAGGCATTCTTCATTGCCCCAAGAGCCTTGAAACACATTCAAATTAGGACCATCTGTCCTCAAAATCAAAACTGTCAACCAGTGCTCAAAAGAAGTTTTTGTAAGGTGATATCTGATGTCTTATTCTAAGACAGGCTCAGTCTATTGATCAAATAGCTATTGACTTGAACCAATCTATCAGTATCCCCCTGGCTTGACAGAACAGATGATCAACCACAGTGAAGGTCATTTAGACATGATAGATGCAGATATGATTGCTACACTCAGGGTCTTCTTCATTAGAAAGATAGAAAACATGGACAAAGGATTCATAGTTCAAGGCAAAGCAAAATTGGAATTTTGTCTAAAGCTGTGAAATACCTTTAAATTCTATTATGCAAGAACAACATACAACAAAAACTCAATTCTATAGGGTATAGAGCCATATAATTTATATAATTCTGTGTATGTTCACATATACAGTTATATTTATATGCATTTGATGGGCTGAATTTTGTCTCCTTACAAATCCTTATATATAAGTCTTAACCTGTATTTCTTTTTTTTTTTTTCCTCCTTTATTTATCCCCTTCCATCCCATTGTCATTGCTATGGTGCCCCACCTGGTAGTGTTGGCACTGCACATACAAAGTCTTTTCTCTACAACATATCTGCCCCCCTTAATTAAAGTTATTGAGGTCTAATTCACCAATGTTCTAATAAGATGAAGACATCTGGACAGACAGAGGGAAGATTATGAGAACTCAGGAAGAAGATGGTCAAGGAAAGATGCCAACATCTTGATCTGACTTTTAGTCTTGTGAACTATGAGAAAATTAATTTTTATTGCTAGAACCACCAGTCTATGGCACTGTGAAGTGGGGTGCTGTGTGTGTGTGTGTGGGGGGGGTGTTGTGTGGTTGAGAAAGAGAGATCTAAAATACAATTGTTCCTTCTGTGATACAGAGCAACCATTTTCAGATAACATCTCATTTTATGAATAGAAATCTACATCCATCATCCTAGTATCTTGTAAATAACTTGGGGCTAGTGGTCTTCCAATTTTGGTCCTCCCATCTCTCCGATGCTTCAGTATAAATGTATATTCAGAACCTCCAACAATGCTAACAAGAATTAAAAAACAAATAAAATAAAAATCTAGGTCTGGAGCAATAGCACAGTGAATAGGCCATTTGCCTTGCATGTGGCCTACAGGGGTTTGGTCCCAGCATCCTGTATGGTTCCCGAAGCCTGCCTGGAGTGATTTACTCAAATAGAAAATGTCCAGAAAATATGTAGAAAATTCTCTCAATATTATGTAGTTTCATTATAACTTTAAGCTACAAATATGAACTCTGAATTTTATCTTTGAAAACTGTGACTACTGGCAATGGGTTTAAGCTGAGATGTGTTTGTCAGGTTTAAAAATGAATAACCTACATTTGATAGGTCCAGTAAAGAACAGAGAAAAGTCTTCGTTTTGCCTTTATTTAAAAGATCTCCCACACAATTGGTAGGCACTGACTGCTTACAGAATGCCAGTGTGTGTCTTGAGAAAGAAAATGAAAATAAATTATGGTTATAATGGCTTCCTGGGATATGGGGTGCTACTGCCCCCTGGAGGCTGTTCTAGGAGCTTCGCTGTGGAAAAGCCAAATGTGCTCCTCAGATGAATGAGTCCGTTTCGTGTTTCCCTGTCATACTCACTCAGGAAAAGGACTTTTAAACTCTCTGCACATGAAGTCATAAAGCATTCCAGATGTCTCCAAGATTCCTTCACAAGAAAATATATATTCCACTGCCCTTTTTTTTGAGAGGTATAGGAGAGGATGGACCAGAATCTAAACATCTAAAGGTTTCTATATCTAACACACTACAAAACTATTTTGGAAAATATGAGTTATATCCTAAAGAGTGGAAAAAATTCAAGATTTCAGTAATAAAATAAAACCAGCAGTTTTTAAAGCAAGCCTCATTCTGACTTTATGTTATAGTTAACCGACCACCTTTTCTTGAATATGTCATGATTAACTGATATGGCAAACGTGCTGAAATAAGTACACTAGTGTTTTCACTAACTAGGAATAAATAACATACATTATGTATGAAAGTGGCCAAGATAATTTTGAAATTCTGTGCTGTCAAATAGAGTCCATTTCCACGCACTTTATCCTACATAAATCTATTGAATTTTTTTTTTCAGGAAGATTGGGGATCACCCATTACAAAACAAAACCATGAGAATTGTTTTGATTGTTTTAGTTCTATTTAACACATACCCATCTTGCAATTCTTTATGGTATAGTCACTAATTAACAGTGCCCTAAAGTAAAGTAAATGAATCCTAGAAACAGAAGTTTCAGGGAATATCTACTAAAATTTTAGGTCTGTCGAGTGATATTAAAAAATAAATTTAGTGATGATTAAAAGAAGATACTGAGAACTCCAGTAACAGATCGACAAAAGAAGAGACAGGCATTGCAGCCCCAGAGCCGAGAACACTACTGCCAGAGAGGTTAAGGTTCATACAAATAACTAATGTGACAACCGGAGGAAGTGTTTGCTAAGACATTTACCACCAGGAAAGGTGTTGCCATATAGCAGAAGGAAAGAAATTCTATAATTACTTTTGATTAAAATAAATAAAAGTAAATCATAACAAAATTAATCCAATTGATAATAGCTGACACAGGTAAGCGACCTCAGTGATCTGGGATCACCTTGAGAGACCCCAGAATGAATATGAGGCTCATTTTAGGTGTTCAAGTTAGGGCCTGTTAGGGGCTAACCTGTCAGAGAAACAGATACACTGACAGTTCATGAAACTCCGTAGCCCTAAGGAAAAATAATAAAAGCTGCCATTTTAAAAGATATATATTGACTATTTTATAAGAGAAATTATGTGAGCTCTCATTTTCACCAGAAAACAAAATTATATGTCTTCTTAAACAGTCTTTACATTTCATAGATGCATCCAAGAAGTAAGAAAAGATTTTTTTTTCAAATGTCTTTTGTGTGTTCAAAGAATCAAGAGTGGGGAGAGGTGAGGTCAGTACAAAAATGCAAGTAGGCCTGTTTCTTTCACAGTTCTGTTTCTACTTCTCCTCTAAGAGAATAATAATAATAATGGGGGAGCAACGTATTGCTGAGGACTGAATCCGGCATCTTATCATGCCAGGTATGTCATCTGTCACTTGAATCAAATTGCCACCCTCTCCAAATAGAATATTTTTCAAATCCTGCAGTTAGCTGTATTCCTGAATTCAGTAGTAACCTCAGTTCTGGTTCCTCAACCAACCAGCTACAATGCTGAGGAATTATATTCTCTGGACGAGGTTTCTTTTTTTTTTTTTTTTTTTTTTTTCACACTCGGCGGTGCTCAGGGGTTACTCCTGGCTGTCTGCTCAGAAATAGCTCCTGGCAGGCACGGGGGACCATATGGGACACCGGGATTCAAACCAACCACCTTTGGTCCTGGATTGGCTGCTTGCAAGGCAAACGCCGCTGTGCTAATCTCTCCAGGCCCGAGGTTTCTTTTTTCTATATTGGTGTTTTGCTTTTCTCGTTTTACCACTACTGTTTGTGCTTCCTCCTTTCTTCCTTGTATGTGTGACTTCTCATTTCCCACGGCAAATAACTAACATTTTCCCAATATCTGGGTGTTGTAGAACTGGTGGTGCCTCTGCGCCAGTGGGATACTCCCTCCTCGAGGCTTTAATGATAGAGGGGAAAGCAGAGCACAGGATCCTGCTGGGGCTAAAGAAGCTCGGAGAATGCAGAAGTCTACCTGCTGGTTCTGTGTCTCTACTTACTCCCATCTCCAACATGATGATCATCAACTTAGTCCTTTTTGGCATGACTCAGAGTAGGAAGAGTTCTGCAGGGAACATCCTGCTGGGAAACACCGACTTCCACAGTCACTTTGCTCTAGTCTTGGACGCAGTTGTCACCTCCATGGCTTCGTGTGTCGAGGAGTCAGGAGATAATCCTACGTGTGCAGGTGCTGGACACCTGGGTTGCCCACAAGCAGGCTGAGTGAGCAGCACGTGGAGCAAGAGGTGAAGGAGGCCTTAGCTGGTCACTTCAGACAGGAGAGTCTCCACCTTGCACTGCTGGCACAGATAGTAGATGTGCCTCTCTGTTAGCAGGAAGCAGATGCTAGTCCAGCTGATCCAGGTAACCATCACAGTAGTGCCTTTGTCTCCATGAGGAGGACAGAGCCTAACACCGGTTTCAAAACCAGCTTAAGACATAGATTAAGCAGAATGCTCCTCTTATAGGACCACTTGGAGAAAAATAATACTTGTTATCCCACCCAGGATCCCATTTTAGCAATTTTCTTATAGAAGTCATTTTATAGCTAGCTCATAGAAATCAAACAAGATCTTAAACTCCAGATTTAACTAAGTTTTAGATATATTTAAACACTGGAAACATGAATATATTTGCAAGTGTGGCCCCACACTGCATCGTCATCACTGGGCAGCTGGGTGCAATGCAGAGCCATCCAAGTCCTGTTACAAGAAACTCTCAAGATCCTGTAAATCGCGTTGCCACCAATTTTCCACTTGCTCTTCAAACAGTCAAGCCCCAGAATCATAAAAGGAGGTCTGACTAGAAAGCTGTTCAGCACTGAGGGAACAATCTCTTACAGCTCCCCCACAAAGGGGTGTTTGTCCACTAATTCAAACACTGGAGACTTTCCTGAGGTTCAATCACAGTGAACAGTCAGGAAAGATGGAGAGTTTATTTTGAGCAAAGAAAGCAGAACTTTCAATAAACTTCATTGTTTGGTTTTTGCTCCTTTTAAGCCAAGACACTGCCACAGGGTCCTTAATGTGAGCCCTGCTGGAATGCACACCTTTGGTTAGAGGTGGATTCCTGTTGTTCATTTCTGATAGTCACTGCTTAACAGATTCAGTCTAGGAATGGAACTAGGAAGAGGGGAGAGTGCCCAGTCAGGTCTCAGCTAGGAAAGAAAGTAGTATATACACAAAGAGTAAAACCATATAGGCCTCAACCTGAGAAGGACTCACCGAGCTGCCCCATTCTATACTATCGCAGAATTCTCTAGCCTTTGGAAACAAGACTTACTTGCTGTTTTGACTGGTATTATTTAGAAGATCTGTCAAAGGTACCAGAGCAATAGCACAGCAGGTAGGGCATTTTTCTTGCATGCAGACAACCTGGGTTCAATCTCCAGCATCCCATATGGTTCCCTGAGCCTGCAAGGAATAATTTCTGAGCAGAGCCAGGAGTAACTTCTGAATACTGTCAGGTATGGCCCAAAACCAAAGAAGAAGAAGAAGAAGAAGAAGAAGAAGAAGAAGAAGAAGAAGAAGAAGAAGAAGAAGAAGAAGAAGAAGAAGAAGAAGAAGAAGAAGAAGAAGAAGAAGAAGAAGAAAAAGAAGAAGAAGAAGAAGAAGAAGAAGAAGGAGAAGGAGAAGAAGGAGGAGGAGGAGGAGGAGGAGGAGGAGGAGGAGAGGAGAGGAGAGAAGAAGAAGAGAAGAAAAGAAGAAGAAAAGAAGAGAAGAAGAAGAAGAAAAGAAGAGAAGAAGAAGAAGAAAAGAAGAGAAGGAGAAGAGAAGAAGGAGGAGAAGAATAAGGAGAAGAAGAGGAGGAGGAGAAGAGAAGAAGATAAGAAAAGAAGAGAAGAAGAAGAAAAGAAGAGAAGAACAAGAAGAAGAAAAGAAGAGAAGATGATGATGAAGAAGAAAAGAAGGAGGAGGAGAAGAAGAGGAGGAGGAAAAGAAGAAGAAAAGAAGAGAAGAAGAAAAGAAGAGAAGAACAAGAAGAAGAAAAGAAGAGAAGATGATGATGAAGAAGAAAAGAAGGAGGAGGAGAAGAGGAGGAGGAGAAGAGAAGAAAAGAAAAGAAGAAAAGAAGAGAAGAAGAAAAGAAGAGAAGAACAAGAAGAAGAAAAGACGAGAAGAAGAGAAGAAGAAGAAGAAGAGAAGAAGAAGAAGAAGAGAAGAAGAAGAAGAAGAAGAAGAAGAAAAGAGAGAAGAAGAAGAAGAAGAAGAAGAAAAGAAGAAGAAAAGAAAAGAAGAAGAAGAAGAAGAAAAGAAGAAGAGAAGAAGAAGAAGAAGAAGAAAAGAAGAAGAAAAAGAAGAAGAAGAAGAAGAAGAAGAAGAAGAAGAAGAAGAAGAAGAAGAAGAAGAAGAAAAGAGAAGAAGAAGAGAAGAAGAAGAAGAAGAAGAAGAAGAAGAAGAAGAAGAAGAAGAAGAAGAAGAAGAAGAAGAAGAAGAAGAAGAAGAAGAAGAAGAATTAAAGCATATACGGTTCAGAGAACTCCTTCTACCTGAATTATCAGATAAGCTACATGGGGAATGGAGAACAGGCATTATCCGTATAAATCCCACTTTTCTTCCATTGGAACACTGATCACTTAGTTGTAGGATGTGATACTTGGGAAGTCCGTATCCTTTGCTTTTAAGAAGACTTTCCCCCCTTTAACCAGCAAGGCCTAAATGTGTTCTAAGTGGCAGGCACACATTTTGTTTTTCAGTAACTGTGCATGGTTCTAAAAATGAGCAACAAAAAAGCCATATGTGTAATCACAAGAAACTAGCGGAAAAAATTAGGGTGACAAGAGTATAAAAAATAATCCTCATCATCCAACTCCTGAAAAATCAAGGACATGCTGTACAAAAGCAAAGAAGAAGAGAAGATGATTGCAATTAAGAAACAATGTGGAATCTAAGAGAGTCCATAAACCTCCCCAGCCTATTAAAGCTGCATTTCAAAGCATTCTGGTGGAAATCAAGTGGGGACAACCTGCATCTTATTCTGTCAGTGTGAGCTTTGCAGTGTTTAAAAGCTTCATCTAGAGCCACTATGAACTAAATATCTAGCTTAAACTATAGATGGATGTAATTCAGCAAATTCAGTAATTCAATAAATTCAGTAAACTAAACCACAAATGTTTTTCAAAAGTTAACCTCTCACCATGTCTCCACATTTTTTCCTCTGTTGGTTATATAATGGGTCAAAAAAAATCTTTGGAAGATACACACATTTTGAAAACAGATTTTTTTCCAGTTTTAGGATATAATATTCTCCATCTTTTTCCTGAAATATGCAAGAGAATTCAATGCATACATGGTCTGCTCTGCACACACCCTTCTACCAAGGTCTTCCTAAGGCCAGAGTCCAATTTAGCAGGTGAAGGCAGAGGGAAGACGGGCTGAAGTTAAAAAAAAAAAAAGTTCAGCCCAGAAGATTCTTTTTTCCAGAATAAATAATTTCTCTCCCACAATAACTCAGCAGTCAATAATCCTCAGGGGAGCCCTGGCCCCTAGGAGGCAGTTCTGGCCTCTACTGGGTTTCCAACATGCTTTTTGTGATCAAAGAGTGTCTCCATATAAACTGGCTATTCACGGATGACCTTCTTCCTGAAGGTACCTCAGATACCAGTGGCAGACATCTGGGTGCACTCACAGATTGGGAGCAGCTGCAGAATGTCTGAATATTCAACAGGACCAGCAGCTGTGAGGAGGGAAGAAGCTGTTGAGGTCTTCTGGTTTCAGACATACTCTGGATCTTTTTCTTCCTTGAGCATGCAAAAAGAGGAAAGGAACATCTGTGACTCCCTCTTCCTTCTCTGTCTTGAAGAGCTGATAAAGAATTGATATGGCGGTGAAGACAAGAGAAGCCACCTTTTCTTCCTGCACTTCCCTGTTCTCTCTCAATCCTTCTATATGAGTGCTCAAATATGTTCCAGGAGTGATAGAATGCCAATGGTGACCTCTGAAACATTTCCCCACAATGAACCCTTTTTATTTATGTTTGGTATTCATGAATTTACAGCAACATGGAGATGCCCCCAAATTGGGGGATAAAGGAAACAAGTCATCTGAATATCATTAGAATGTTTAAAAATCCATAATTAATGAATCACAAAAAAAAAGTAAAGTCACCTTAAGAACAGTGTTAGGCAGCGGCGTTTGTCTTGCAAGGACCAAAGGTGGTTGGTTCAAATCCCGGTGTCCCATATGGTCCCCCGTGCCTGCCAGGAGCTATTTCTGAGCAGACAGCCAGGAGTAACCCCTGAGCACCGCCGGGTGTGACCCCCCCCCCCAAAAAAAAAACAAACAAAAAAGAATATTTCACTAGGCAGGTCTTCAGGGCCACACCTGGTTAATCTGGGCCCTGGGGGGAGGGGGGTGAGAAATTCCTCCCTATGCATCCAAAAACTACAGAGGCAGGGCTAGGCACAGAACACTCCGCATGCCAGGATTTCTGGGTGCCTTTGACAGGTATGTTGGGGGCTCTGGGCAGGACAGCTAGCCATAGGCCCCCTGGGCTGACCACTTAGTCCAGGGGCCTGAGATCCCCCACACTAGGCGGGTCTTCAGGGCCACGCCTGGTTAATAGGGCCCTGGGGGGGGTGAGAAATTCCTCCCTATGCATCCAAAAACTACAGAACTGCACTTTATGTATTAAGAGTATTCCTTATCCTTATGTTATGTTTTGCGTATCCAGAATGTTCATTTTGTATTCTGCCCTTTCCCACACCCCTACAAAGCTCCTTTTTTACTCCTTAACTCTCTAACCTCCCCAAACGTCACTAACCTACATTACTCTTTTTAACTTCAGTACTGTACAATCCTAATCACAGACCAAAGCCATGCATTGTGTGTAACAACCCCAAACTGTTTCAAGAGATATAAAATGGACACGTATTTCTTTAGAATATTTTGTGTTTTTTCTCTGACAGCTATAATTCTTACTAAATGTTGTCTAATACAGTGATGATTCTAACCACTTTTTATCTTCTCTTTATGAGCTGTTTAACAAGGAATTTTGGTAAAAAGAGTCCCCCAGTTTAATGCTTATGATTGAACCATATCATGGGAATCATTGGACTTGTTCTTATGGCCCCCATATGCTCCATTAACTCCACATGGCATTGCTCCTTTTTTGCATAGGCACATTAAAATGGGAAAATACTATACATACAAATAAGATCCTATCTAATAGAGATTGGAACACACAAATCTTGTAGTGCAAAGGGACCTTACACCCTGAACATTGACATAACGACCTGGCACAGACCTCTGAAGAAAGGGCATTTTTCCATTCACCACTGAACCAGGGAAGCCATCCATGAAACGTCCAGGCTTGTCTATAACCTCACCTGGAAGCAATCCTCTACCTCGGAAGAGCCTACACTGCTCAGACATCGACCTGCTCAAAAGAGACTTCCCTTAACACTGAGAAGACTTAACAACATCAACGACCTGCTTACAGGACAGGGTTCCCTGCATTGCCCTTTGATTGTGAGGTGAAACAAGAGGACGCTCCACATCCTGATTTCAATGTAGGATATGCAGATTACAGGATCTTTAATACAGAAACATGATACCAACAACAGACTGTGTGAAAAATAAAAGTGTGTTGGCACTACAGACAATGTCTTGGAATGGACGATCTAGCTTGCCTGAAGCCTAGAGTTGGTCTTGTACCAGGAAACTTCAGGGTCAGGTATCTTTGTATTTAGGCCAAGGTTATTCCTTTCCATGTCCCTCATATTTTGTTGGGCCTATGCAAACAACAATTGCCACTCTAACACCATTTTTACTGTGCTCCTTTGACTCTAATCCTTAAAAAGAACCCACTTAAAATTTGAGGTTAACTTAAGCTAATATGCACGTACATGGAAATGTAAAAAAAGTACTATGCCTGTAATGTTTAAGGAGTTACGTAAGTTTTATGGCTTTAGATTGCCTTGTGTGCTGTTAAGAAATATTATAATGTGTTACAATCTTGGGACTTGCGGGACAAAGTAATTGTACATGGATTCTGTCTTATTTATCTTAATGTTCTTTGGCTGAAATTTTAAAGTTAAGATATCAGCAAGGGGACTTCTGAGAATTATGTTATGGGTGATTGTCCTTCCACTGTAACTTTACCTTGTCCTCTTTCTTTGCATCTCATAATTAAAAATAAAAAATTAAAAAAAAAATAAGAACAGTGTTAGGGCACAGCACAGTCACCTGCCGAGCAGCGCCCCGGAACAAGCTTCCCCCTCTCACAGTGCTGTTATCAGTAGTTGCTCTCATCAGGCTCCAATCCTATATTCTTGCTTTCCAATCAATGACTTGGCTGCTAGGGTTCTAAGAGAATGTGTCAATAAAAGGCAGGGCCTGAATATGCTCAAAGAAAGATCCTGGGCTTAGCTGTCACAGAGAATTTATTGAAAAATATACTCTGTTACAATTTGAGGTATGACTTAAATGTCACTAAGACTTTTTTTTGGCTCTGGTTCCTCACATATAAAATAAAAATAATTTTACCTATCTTAAAGAGTTCTGGGGATTAGATTTAATACTTGCAATATGCTTGGCACTGGGCCTGACTTATAGAGGGTTTGCAAAGACTAAATTAGAAAGTTATTACTGTTATCATCACCACCCAGATGGTGAAGAGTACCTATTCAATGAACTATTAGACATGAATAATGTACACAAAGGTTAAGAAGAATGATTTCTGGAGTAACTCAATACCCATGTTCTTTAGACACTGACTTGCTTTGTGATCTTGCAAGTAATTTCTTTACACTGGCAAGCCAGAAAAGATAATGGCATCCACTAGATTATTTGAGGAATAATGCCATATTACCCTAACATGAAGTTGACACATGGTAAGTGCTAAGTACATGGTATAGGCATTTTACTGCTGTTGTTCTCTTATCCCAAAATTAGAACATCATGCTTTTAGCCTTCTCTGGGATTACCTTACTAGGTTTACTGAAGAAAATATCAATGATAAAAAAGCTTACAGAGTCCTGATTCATAGCTATAAAATCGTCCTTATTAGTTTAGAAACTTTCTGGGAAGAAAACTCACTAGCTTTGTAAAGTTCAACTGAGAAGCCCCAGTTTAGTAGGAAGGACATTGGGTCTGGCAGTCAGGAGGTCTCTCTTCCAAGCTCAGGACTGCCAACTACCAGCTGTGTGGCTTTGGCCAACCCAGTGACAGTAGAAGACCTCAGTGTTCTCTCATCTGCCAAACAAGGCAATTTAGAAAGATAATGACTAATACTTGCTAATGCTCTCAATCTGATCTAAGGAAGTCTTATCATTCATCTCTGGTTTTCTGAAAAGGAAAATGTGCTGTAAGGTGGCTTCTCAGCCCACTTAAAGGGAATAGCATAAAATCTAAAGAATGGTTCTTATTGTCCTCCTGTTCCACGATAAATTTTTTTCCTCAGTTGATGTAATAGTTGGCTTTTTAAGAAGTTTCTCCCTAAAAAGTCCAGATGCTATGATTTCATCAACCACAAACAAATGGGGCAGGGCTGGTGAGGTCCTGGGAAATGAACATAATTCCTGGAATACAAAGCTTATATCCTAACCAGTTGTCCCTAAAGAACTCGATGGACTCATACCCATTAGCACTCTGAAACCAAACAATTCATGATTGTAAAACTTCCATGTAGCTTAGCTATATATTTAAATTATTAACACCAGGCAACTTACACTAACTTACCTTATTCTTGAATTTTTAGGTAAGGTATCAATCAACTGATTATTCTTTCTCCAGATCGAGAGAGAGCACATTTGGCCTCTGACTATAGACTATATATAGTCTCTCTCTCTATATATATATATATAATATATTATATATTATATATATATTATATATATGTTGCTCGGTCTATATAGAATATATATATTCTATATAGACCGAGCAACATGACTTTAAAAGATTCAACTGTTTTTTAGCCAAAAACAAACCTAAAGATTATGAGCAAAATCAAGTATTTTCTTTTTTGGCAGTAATTCAAAAGTGCAATTTCTCTCAGTTTAGGACATGAGCTCCTTTTCATAAATAATCATCAACATATTAAAACTTTCTGGTGGCTAAACATATGGGTTTTAAATAGTGTCGAGCTTATAAACCTATTATCCTTTGGTGCTCTAGGTAATTTTCCCTAATTGATATTATGTTTTAAAAGTATGGGAAATGTCTGGTGGAGACAAAAAGGAAATGTGCTAATGTTATAATATAATGAACCATTAACTAAAGACATACTGTGAAAGTTTTGCCATTTAATGCAATAAGTACAAGCCAAGAGAATTCTGTTGTAACTCAGGAAAAGACCAAGCAATTTATTTAAGCCAAGCAATTTATCTTGCATGAATTTTTACTATGTGATTGAAAGATAATGGCAAATGTCCCGTGCATCATTCAACTTAGGAGGTGAACCCAGGAGAAACTCGGGGAGCTAAGAGCAATCGCTAAACATTTGATTGTATCAAACTTTTTTCAATAATACATGGTCAATATAAACAAATAAAAATTGTGCCAAATGAGTAATATTGGGTGTGGCTCTAAATTCAAGAAACTTCCAAAGACAAGAATGATAACAGAGTTGTAGTAGTGGAACTTGCAGAGAAATAAAATCCTGATACTCTATAATCCCTAGCACTCTTTCTTTGATTGATATATGATAAACACAATATCTTATAATGCCAAAAATCAGAAATCATCACATACCAGAAACTTATCCTGATTCTTCTCTTATATCCAGATACAACCTCCACCCAAATATAACAATCTCATAAAAGGTACTAAATAAATGCCCCCATTAGAGTACATGAATAAATTTTCTGTCACAACATTTGTGATTTTAAGTTTAAAGTATTTTCCTCCAACTCTCCGTATCTTAGCTCTAAATTTACAAGAGACTCTCAACTATAAAAATAATTTTGGTTTTGTCCTGTATCTCTAGATCAAAACAGATCCTCAATAAATATTATATAAGGGATTACTCACCCACAGAACCTTAAAAAAACTCAGCTTCTCAGACTTCATTACAAAATTAACATAAATGGTAGAAGCTTTTTATTTCCAGAATATACTTCTGATATATGAAGATTAAATACTTCATTACAGACACCAATGGTATTGGATCAGGGCCCTTTCTAAGATTTCATCTTAACTTAATTACATCTGCAAGTGCCCTTTTTCCTAATAAAGTCACATTTCGGGTACTGGAAGTTAGGACTTACTTCAGCACATGAATTAGAAGCAGGGGAAATATCAGAAGACCATCATTATTTTATTTTACAACTCTACCAGAGGTGTGTCACAATCTACTGAATATATAATAAACCTAAATAGGCCTCCTAATTTTGCTGTCACTGTTAGCTAAGATGCAATTTTGACATTACACAAATACTTTGATGTACAAAAGAGCTATGTTCTATAAATCCTAGGGTCATATTATGCTGAATTTTTGTCATGACAAAAGTACCTGAAAAAATTCCTTTGTAAAATTTGTTCAATTTGAACATAGCCTAATCTTGTTATTTCAATTCAGATTTTCTTAAAGCAGGGAACCTTTAGAATAACGAGAAATATATGGACAGTGGATCTATTCCCCTGAAAGAATTCATTTGAATACAAAATATAAAGTGCAGTCTACAGGAATATCTAAGACACTGAATTATACAAATTTTACAGAAGTTTAATTTTTGTCTTCCCAAATTTAAAGTTATGTCAAAATACTCAAAATAAAAACTAAATATCTGAAACTGTCTATTTGAAATGAGGGTAAGAGTCTAAATTCCAAATTAACCAACAACTAAAAACATGCTAAAAGGTTTTTGATGGCTATAGATAGACCTTGCCTTCCAAGAATTCAGTCAAGTTGAGATGATGGGTAAATAAACAGTCAGACTGTATTAAGAATAGTTGGGTACTATTGTCTTCAGATATTTCTAATTTTTCTTTTGTCTTGGGATCACAACCAGGGGTACTCATGGGTACTCCTGTCAACTTTGGGAGACCACATGGGATACAGGGGATGGAACTCTAGTTGGTCACATGCAAGGTAAATACCCTACCTGTTGTACCATCATTCCAGCCCCCTAATTTTGAATATCTTGGCCTATAATGCATTACAATCCATTCTGATCCTTCTTCCTCTATTTTTTAACTGTTGAAAATAATGTTAAAGGCCCGGAGAGATAGCACAGCGGCGTTTGCCTTGCAAGCAGCCGATCCAGGACCAAAGGTGGTTGGTTCGAATCCCGGTGTCCCGTGCCTGCCAGGAGCTATTTCTGAGCACAGCCAGGAGTAACTCCTAAGCACTGCCGGGTGTGACCCAAAAACCAAAAAAAAAAAAAAAAGAAAGAAAAAGAAAAAAAAAAGAAAATAATGTTAAAATATTTATATTACATTTTTCAATATATTCAAGTTTTCCAATATTATATTAACCCTAGCTTGCAAACATACATTGAAGATGGTTTCCTATTTTTCAAGGTTAAAAAAAAGTTTGTACTAATCTCTCTATACATTTGTTTCACCAACCATAAGAGAAATAATAGTAACTCCTATAAAGCATCAGCTACATCAGGTTGAGCTTTAAAACAAAAGTATGTATAAAGTGCTAAGTAATCAGCACAATATCTGGCATTAAACGTTAGTGTTCTCTTTCTTTCAATCATTAGAGATCCTGGATGTTGTTTTTATTCCTATAAATTTGAAATATTATTGTTATTACAAATTGTAAGCCGCTTTGGAAAAAAAATTTCTAACAGAAGTGTTTGGAATGAAATAATTATTTAATGTCATATCATCATAATTTCATATAACTTTGAAAATATTAAAAAAAAGTTGGGGCCAGAGAGATAGCATGGAGGCAGGGTGTTTGCCTTGCATGCAGGACAGTGATTCAAATCCCGGCATCCCATATGGTCCCCCAAGCCTGCCAGGAGCGATTTCTGAGCGTAGAGCCAGGAGTAACCCCTGAGTGCTGCTGGGTGTGACCCAAAAACAAAACAAACAAAAAAAGAAAATATTAAAAAAGTTAAATGTTTATCCTAGATGCTTTTCATATTGCGTGAACAATTTACCACATGCTATTACTTCTGCTTTATATCAGCTTATTTTCACTAATCAAACAAGAATTTATTACATAACTAACTTCCAAATATTGCTAAACAATGGCACACAAATCTTCAATGTTTTTCAACATTAGAGGAAGTCATCCGATAAATTGGGTTTGATTCTAGGCATGTGAAGAGGATGCGAATCACCGTTAATATTTTGTAGTTGTTCCAAATCACCAAATGTATTTTGACTTAGCTTTTCCATTACATGTCATCTGATTAACCAAAAGATTGTATCCAGATTATGTAAGTATAAGTCCTTAGAAGATGCCTTTAGCAATGATAACACAACATTCCTTCTAAAATAGATGACCATTCCTTTGTCCAAGGTTCTCTGACTTAACAGTTCAGTGATTCTAATTGAATCAGGTTATAAGCCAAATATAAATGATTGCAAATGTTATAAGTGTGATTATATCATACGCAGATTGATATGCAATTGGAGTTATCTAAAAGTAAAATGAGAACTAAAGTATTTTTGTTAAAAATACATCCACCCCTCTCCTTATTAATATCCATTACTTGACCCACCTTTATTTCCTATAGCATCCACTAGTGTTTAGAAACAATGAAATGTTAACAGTCTATATTGGATCAGTTAACTCCTTTGCTCATTAGTCTAAGGCAAAGTCACTTAACCACTTCTCTCTTCCAGGAACTTTGGGATATGCCTGGAAGAATTATACTGCCATTCTTCCACCCATGCAGAAAAAAAGAGGAGGCTGAGTTCAATGAGGATTCATACTTACTTGAGGCCTCCAAAGCACTGCTAGCTCTACTTAAATCTATTCAGTGTAGATATATTTTCCAGTATAAAAGAGAAAACGCTTTTAATGAGCAAAAAAGAAAGACTTGGGGCCGGCGAGGTGGCGCTAGAGGTAAGGTGTCTGCCTTGCAAGCACTAGCCAAGGGAAGATCGCGACCGCGGTTCGATCCCTCGGCGTCCCATATGGTCACCCCAAGCCAGGGGCAATTTCTGAGCGCTTAGCCAGGAGTAACCCCTGAGCATCAAACGGGTGTGGCCCAAAAACCAAAAAAAAAAAAAAAAAAAAAAAGAAAGAAAGAAAAGAAAGACTAAGAGAATTTAGAAAAAGAAAAGTGTTACC
The DNA here is from genome assembly GCF_024139225.1 of Suncus etruscus. Classification (NCBI taxonomy): domain Eukaryota; kingdom Metazoa; phylum Chordata; class Mammalia; order Eulipotyphla; family Soricidae; genus Suncus; species Suncus etruscus. The sequence continues at coordinate 4,270,085 of NC_064861.1, read as the reverse complement.
AAGCTGACTTTCCAATAAAATTTAGATTTAAAAAAAAAAAGTATCAGGTTTTGGAGAGTGAGAAGTTCAGGAGACTTTGCTAAGATGAACGTGATCACCAGCATATGATCACACACAGTCAGCGAAAGTGAAGACTGGTATAATAACCACTGCAAAAATGATTTAGTCATTAAAAAAAAATTAAGGGGCCAGAACGATAGCAGAGGGTAGGGCACTTGCCTTGCACACAGCCTCATGAGTTTGATCCTTAGCATCCCATATGGTCCCAGAGCAGCTCCAGGAGTACTAAGCCAAAAGTAACCTCTGAGTATCATCGGGTGTGGCCCAAAAAACAAACAAAAACAAAACATAAAAAAAAAGATTCAAGATTTCTTGGGCAAATCGTGCATAAGACACAATTACACTCATATACATATATAATAGCAGTTTGTGTGAGGAAGATGATTCTTGAAAACTTTTAATTTACAATAGTATTAATAACAGCTAAAAGGGAAAATGGGCTCAATCCTTTGCCAGTAGAATAAGAAAAATTATGGCATACATTCAGAATGTAATTCTAGAGATGAGAATAACCATGTTATAACTAAATGTGAGAATTTCATAAATTACTCAAAGAAGCTTAAAGAAATCAGACATAAAATATTGTGGTTCCATTTACTGAATGTTCAAGAACAGTTCAAAGGAATATAGTGTAACCCACACTGACCTTAGAAGCACAGGAAGTGGGGAGAGTGGTGACTTGCAGAGACCTCTGAAGCCCTGGCACAGTTATGTATTGGAAATATTTATAAGCTGGAGGCAGTTTTCATGGGTGTGTGTTCATGCTGTTCAAGTTCAAAAACAATTTATTCTTCTTCGCTGTACGTAACATTTAAAATGAATATTTCAAATTAATAAACTGTTATCTATATTTTAAAAGTTAGCTCCAGGGGCTGGAGATAGCACAGCAATAGGGCAAGCTGCCTTGCCTGCAGCTGATTCAGGACAGACAGTGGTTCGAATTCCAGCATACCAGCATCCTCCATGCCTGCCAGGATTGACTTCAGAGCACAGTCAGGAGCTATTCCTGAGCTCTGCTGCATGTGACCCAAAAACCAAAATTAAATAAATAAATAAATAAATAAATAAATGCTAGCTCCAGTGTACTTAATTCAAGTCAATCAAATGACCTCTTTTGGATACACTTCAACTACTATAATGGTTAAAATCTGGTACTAAATGGTTCTAATTTAGACTCAGAAATAACAGTTAAAAAACCAGAGGCAAGTTATAAGTAAAAGCTAGGAAGCTCTCAGGAAAAAAAAAATCACTTCCTTTCTTTCTCATTGGTAGCTGTAGATGCTCTATTTTAAAATAATGTATCCATTTCCTAATGAACGTTAAGTGAACCAAGATCAACAAGTAGAAAGATGCATAGAATGAAATCTATTATCTTTATTTCTGAACCTACTGTTAACTCCAGCATACTATCTAAGTATCCACAGTATCCAAGAGGCACCATCTTGCACACAATGCTTTCCCATGTACCTTTACAAAATAGCAAATCCAAAATCTAGATCAGCAGAACAGAAGCTAGTTGGTAATAAGATGACCAAATCTGAGAAATCTCGCTGCAAGCTCCTGAAGCTGACTAGTTGAGAGTATTTACTGCCTGGATGATAGGTCACTGAGCATGCACTGAGTAAATTCACCATTACTAGGGATAACCATTTGCAAGAAAAGAACCAGGTGACCAGAATAAGTTCAAAGAAGAATAAGGTCTAGTAAGTTTTCTATGGAGGCAGAAGCGATGATCCATCATGAGCAGTGCTAGCTTTGAATATTCTTGATCTAGGTTTGATTCCTGGAATCTCATATGGTCTCCTGATCTCTCCCAGGAGCAGATGACCTCTGAGCAGAGCCAATAGTGAGCCCTGAGAACTACCTAATCTGAACCCAATACTGAAAAATGAGATTCATCTTTGGTGTCCAGCGACATTTACTGTTAATATCTATAACATTTTCTCACATCCATTCAGATATCTAACTTATATGGTATCTTAAACCCAGTAAACTTTTAACTTCAAACCGTAAAAATATTTTTAAAAGATTGGGAGATAATGGACTTGATAATCTGCACAGGTGTGGTTAGAATCTCATATACAAACCATATATCATCATCTAAAATTTTCAATTTCAGACTTTTGGGGGTTATGTTTATCTATACACTTTTATTCATGATGAATTTACTTAATTTTGTTTTGGTAAGGGTTTTACAATTTGTTTAAGGCAGGTTTTCTGTATTGTTATTTTTTAAAATTTTTTTATTTAAACAACTTTATTACATACATGATTGTGTTTGGGTTTCAGTCATGTAAAGAACACCACTCATCACCAGTGCAACATTCCCATCACCAGTGTCCCAAATCTCCCTCCTCCCCACCCAACCCCCGCCTGTACTCTAGACAGGCTTTCTATTTCCCTCGTACATTCTCATTATTAGGATAGTTCAAAACGAAGTTATTTCTCTAACTAAACTCATCCCTGTTTGTGGTGAGCTTCCTGAGGTGAGCTGTAACTTCCAGCTCTTTTCTCTTTTGTCTGAAAGTTATTATTGCAAGAATGTCTTTCATTTTTCTTAAAACCCATAGATGAGTGAGAACATTCTCTCTCTCTCTCTCTCTCTCTCTCTCTCTCTCTCTCTCTCTCTCTCTCTCTCTGACATTTCACTCATCATAATAGATTCCATGTACATCCATGTATAGGAAAATTTCATGACTTCATCTCTTCTGACAGCTGCAATATATTCCATTGTGTATATGTACCACAGTTTCTTTAGCCATTCATCTGTTGAAGGGTATCTTGGCTGTTTCCAGAGTCTTGCTATGGTAAATAGTGCTGCAATGAATATAGGTGTAAGGAAGGGATTTTTGTATTGTATTTTTGTGTTCCTAGGGTATATGCCTAGGAGTGGTATAGCTGGGTCATAAGGGAGCTCGATTTTCAGTTTTCGGAGGCATCTCCATATTGCTTTTCATAAAGGTTGAACTAGACGGCATTAAGAGTTCCTTTCTCTCCACATCCCTGCCAACACTGCTTGTTCTCATTATTTGTGATGTGTGCCAATCTCTGGGGTGTGAGGTGGAACCTCATAATTGTTTTGATTTGCATCTCTCTGATGGTTAGTGATGTGGAGCATTTTTCATGTGTCTTTTGGCCATTTGTATTTCTTCTTTGTCAAAGTGTCTGTCCATTTCTTCTTCCCATTTTTTGATGGGATTAGATTTTTTTTTTCTTGTAAAGTTCTGTCAGTGCCTTATATATTTTGGAGAATAGCCCCTTATCTGATGGGTATTGGGTGAATAGTTTCTCCCACTCAGTGAGGTGCTCTGGTATCCTGGGCACTATTTCTTTTGAGGTGCAGAAGCTTCTCAGTTTAATATATTCCCATCTGTTAATCTCTGCTTTCACTTGCTTTCAGAGTGCAGTTTCCTCTTTGAAGATGCCTTTAGTCTCAATGTCCTGGAGTATTTTACCGACGTGTATATATCTTATGGTTTCGGGTCTGATATTGAGGTCTTTCATCCACTTGGATTTAACCTTCGTACATGATGTTAACTGGGGGTCTAAGTTCAATTTTTTGCAAGTGGCTATCCAGTTGTGCCAACACCACTTGTTGAAGAGGCTTTCTTTGTTCCATTTAGGATTTCTTGCTCCTTTATCAAAAATTAGGTGATTGTATGTCTGGGGAACATTCTCTGAGTATTCAAGCCTATTCCACTGATCTATGGTACAGGGGATTAAATTCAGGTTCTCACACAAGCTAACTTTTCCACTGAGTTATACTTTTAACTAAATTGTATTTTCCAGATTCTCAAACTTTAAGAATTTTGTTTTGTTTTGTTTTGTTTTGTTTTTTGTTTTGTTTTTGGGCCACACCCGGTGGTGCTCAGGGGTTACTCCTGGCTGTCTGCTCAGAAATAGCTCCTGGCAGGCACGGGGGACCATATGGGACACCGGGATTGGAACCAACCACCTTTGGTCCTGGATTGGCTGCTTGCAAGGCAAACACCGCTGTGCTATCTCTCCGGGCCCAAACTTTAAGAATCTTAAAGTTTCATTTTCAACATGTGCTGTTTTAGGAGAAAATGTGGTGTTGAATTTGGATGAAATTCACATTGATCTTTCCAAATTCCTAGGTGTGAAAAGTTTAATGGGTTTAAAAAAAAACAACTATCAGTGAAATATTATTTTAGAACTGCAAATTTAAGTGGATGCATGTTATGCTAATGAAGCAATTTACAAAACAATGGGAAATTTTCAAGCTACCCCTACTGGATAAGAAGGTTCATCACATGAATGCCAATGTAAAATGAGATAGTAACAATTTACTATTTGAACCATTCCTTTAACATGCAGTAAAGGCAAAGGTTAATGGAGGAGTTAACTCCTTTCAATAAAAATATTATTTTCTTGTAATTACTGAACCCAAAGCTTCCTTTTGCTGCCGTTGCTAAGGACAGTTGCCTGTCAGATAGGAAATGATGGTGATGAAGACATCAAATAGCATACATATTTTATTCAAAAACCCAGAGAACTGGGAATAATATGTATCAGGAGGGAGTGAGAGAAAAGGTGAAAGGAAAATATCAAGCAAGGGAATACATAAGAGTGAAAAATATATACAATAATTAATTCACACTCTGAGATTCTATGTGGGTCCCCCCCACCTTTTTTTTTTTTTTTTTTTTTTTTTGCTTTTGGTCACACCCAGCAGCACTCAGGTTACTTCTGGCTCTATGCTCAGAAATCGTCCCTGGCAGGCACTGGGAACCATATGGGATGCTGGGATTCGAACCACCGTCCTTCTGCATGAAAGGCAAATGCCTTACCTCCATGCTATCTCTCCAGCCCTGGTGGCTCACTTTCAAACAATTATTTCATTGTTCTGGGTCCTCTCTCCAAGGCTTTTGTTTTGTTTTTAGCTATACTCCTATGAATTATCACTGCCTATATTTATCCAAAAGAAAAATTGTGACTATATAAAGTGCAATAAATAAGACTGCATGAGCCACTTGCCAACTTCCATTCCAAGTTGATAAATGAAGAACACAGGTAGGTTAGACAGCAACTTTCTTTTCACCATTAATTAAAAAATTGGGATGATCATGCAATTAGTACTCCAAATAGTGTACATCGGCAAAGTTATTTTAAATTACTGACTTATCAGTCATGCAGCTACCATATATTCTGACATCCTCCTAGGTGTTACAAGGGACTACAATTCCCATGAGTGAAACGGAGGATTAAGGTGCCCGGCTCAGAAGGAAGGCAGTGGCTGCCAACAGCAGCAGCTTGTCTTGGCCAAGGGTTCCTATGACCCTTCCCTGGCAAAATAAAACTAGTAAGTTCTCTTTGTAACTACTCCAAAGAAAGATTTAATGATCTCAACAACAGAACCTTTTAAATGCTTCTCATTTTAAATGAATTACCGAAATCTTAGGTGGAATGCTAGAGTTTCATTTTTGTTTTGAGTCATTCCCTATAGTTGGAACAACAACAACAAAAAAAAAAAAAAAATAAGAGGCCATGCGACTAACTGACATGAGATGAAGTTACAAGCTATAATGGAGAAAGATACAGGATTACTAAGAGTTAGAAGAGAATCATACATGCCAGAGGCTTCTATTTTTATTTTGATTCGTGGGGAGAGGGTGAGTAAAATGATTACCTTTAAGGAGATATACAATTGTTAAGAGGCTGAAAGCAATTTGTAAATTATAAAGCATTACACATTTTAGTAATAATTCATGATGACATAATAAAAATCCAGGACAGCAGATAGCTATTAATAGATTCCCTGTTTGTCAGAAAAGGTCACAGAAACTCCATAAAACTTTGGAGGGCAAGACAGCAATTTGCAAAATAGTCACAAACTTAGTGATAGTAAGTTATTTTGTTTGTGTTATGTTTAGAGACCACACCTGGTGGTGCTCAGGACTTAATCATGTCTCTGCATTTATGGAACATTTTGGAGGGCTTGGGAACCATTAGGACTTGTAAGCTGAAGACTCATTCTACCTTCTGTAGCAAAAGCACACAGCTATAAATTTGTACTTTTAAAGACACGACGTAAAATTTTTCTGGGAAATTGAGAAGGCAAGGCACACATCCTTTGATTCTGCTAGGGTTTGGTCTTTGGGGATTGTTTGCATGGAGGATATGGCATTGGGTCACACCTGGCAGTTCTCAAAGCTTACTCACAGTTCTGTGCTCAGGGATCTCTCCAACCTGTCCTTGAGGACCAGAGTGCCAGGAAAAAAAACAATGAAACTAGCCTCAGCCAATTCCTTAACCTATGCCATGAACTATCTGTCCTGCCATCTGTGTCCTTTCAAAGTCCTAAGAAAGACACAAAAAGAAATACTTCCACCACCAAGAGCTTGAAAATTGCTGCTTCTATTTCCACTATAGTAACATTGCACAGTTTGAAAATCCTCCTGTTCTCCATCAATAAGAAGTACTGGTCAGCATTTAAGGAACATCTCTAGAGGGGGAAGAAATAAGATAGCAATCCAGCCTGTGTGAAAAATAAAGATTCCATTAAAGTCTAGGCACTAGTCCTCTAGGAAGTTCTGTGGTCACACCCCTCTTACTGATGACAGAAATAAGGAATATAGAGACTTAACAGTTGCCTAAAGTTACACAGGCAATTAAGAGCCAGGAATCATAAATACTAATTGGAACTTACTAAGTTCCATACATTTCCTTATCAACTCTGAGAGTCACCAAGCTAAAGAAGATCCTGGGATCAATTAAAGTCACTGATGTCACTGTCCATAAGGACCTTGTTATCAGTTTTCTCTTTATCTGCGCCATCTACTCTGCTGAAATGCTTATTAAAAATTTCAATAAGCTATTTGAAATATTTATAAATAATCTAAATGGAACTCTATGCAGTTTTAAAAAAAGACCAAAATTTTTTTCCTCTTGGACTTTCCTGTACCCATGCACTTACTGCTTAAATGATAGAAACAACACAGGGGAAAATTTCCAACTTCATATTAAAAACAACATGCCCTAAAAAATCACTCATCTCAAAAGGAATTCCACAAGGAATTTCTATATATAAAAAAAGCTAGCACTCCCAATATTCACTTGAAGACAATGGACCCACATTGCATAAGAAAGTCTCTTAGGAGAGGCTGTTTTTTTTTTCCTGATTTAGTTTGCAATATATAAACAGATGCTGAGAGGCACCAGCTGTTCAGCTGCGTCACCTAAAACCATCTGCTACTGTGGAAATCCTGAAAGGGCTGAATACCATAAGAGTAAGGAAGATTATGCCCAGTTTACTAACAGGCAGTTTCTCTCAAAATCTGAGAGCTCTTTCATCCTAGCAATACAAGTAAAACAAAATACTGGACAAATGTGATTGATAAATTGAATGCCTTTATGTAACTTGAAAATCTGGTTCCTTATCAACTCCTAAATTCTTTTTCTCTAAAGCAGTTTTTCATTGATCTTTATATGCTAGAGATCTAGGGGATTAGAGGGGGAAGTCTAGTCATTTGGAAAAACAGACATATAAGTTAGAGGAAGTTAGGAGAAACTTCAAGTTTTTGTGATGTACTCCTTTGCTGTAAATTTCCTTTTAGCTACTTATCAACTATGGGCCAACACTACATCTTGGGCTTTTACAAAAAGTTAAATTTAGTTATATTTCTAGGTTCTGTTTCTGTACAAGATAATCTTACCTAGCAGAGAGTAAACTCTGTACTTCAATCATGTCAGCAGTAGAAACATTCTTTAAATATTAAAGTTATATAAGGTAATCTAATTAAGAAAAATTAAGGGGCCGGGCGGTGGCGCTGGAGGTAAGGTGCCTGCCTTACCTGCGCTAGCCTAGGAGACGGACCGCGGTTCGATCCCCCGGCGTCCCATATGGTCCCCCAAGCCAGGAGCGACTTCTGAGCGCATATAGCCAGGAGTAACCCCTGAGCGTCACCGGGTGTGGCCCAAAAACCAAAAAAAAAAAAAAAGAAAGAAAAATTAAAAAACACAATCATATAAGATTGTGTCAGTCTTTATTCCCGAGAATAGCATATCTTAAGTACAAAAAAATTATTGTTAATTCATCTTGTGTTCAGTCATCAATAGATGTTAAAACTGCTGTTAATAGTGTTGGGTGGTTTTTGTTTTTGTTTTCAAGAAAAAAATAAAATTTCTATGATGGTACCAAGCAACTTTAAAATATTATCTTTCTGACTAAGCATGCTTGTCTTTTTATTTCTTAATTGCTTTTCTTTCTTATTAAAGATAGCGCTATAAAATAACTACAGGACAAGAACTGTATGAATTCTCTTTGGGAGACTATCTCTAGTCCTACCTCAAGAGGTGCATTTCAAATCATCAGCTATCATTTCAGGGCTGGTGAACTTGAAGTAGTAATTCCTAAATTAATTTTAATCTTTCCCATATCTGTAAGATGAGTGAAAATAAGCATTCAACTTAATATATGGATATATATTTTTACCAAATCAACATGTATCGCTTCATAAAAAATAAAATTCTATCTTAAAGGCACTAAGATACAAATAAACTTTGGTTCGGCACCCAGAGACTCTTTATAAGTTAACTATAATTTAAAAAATTAGATTGCTGGGGCCAAAGAGATAGCATGGATGTAGGGCATTTGCCTTGCATGCAGGACAGTGGTTCGAAGCCCCTTACATCCCATATGGTCCCCCGAGCCTGCCAGGAGCGATTTCTGAGTGTAGAGCCCGAAGTAACTCCTGACCGAGCACACCCAGATGTGACCCCCCAAAAAAAATTAGATCACTTCTTTTACTATCAATTCATTGGAAAATAACATTAGCAACATAATGTAATTCTTTAGAATTCATCATTATATCTTGCTAAATGGAAAGGAAAAATTCAGTACACAGCTAGAACTTTCAGTCTTTTGAAAACGCAATCTTAAGCAGAAAGGTCTGGATTAGTTTGGTAGAAATAGCAATGAAGTTCAGAAGTCATGTATTCTAAATTTTCTGTTACTTCTGCCTCTTCAGAACCCACAGTCCTTTTTGAGGATGAGTTAATATTTATAATTCAGACATTCATTATAAAAAAATCAAAGGTTTTAAATTTCACGCACTCACTTTATCTAAATGTTAACAACAAAATATCAAACTAGTTCTAATTATCTCAAAATAAAAATGAAAAATAATCAACCCACTAATCTGTACCCTTGCTAAAAATAAGCTACTCAATAGCAGGCACTTTCCTACCTGTATGACAAAGGTATCACAGGTGAGAATGTAGGGTTTATCTAATCAATAGAAAATAATATATACTCGGTAACAGTCAAGTCTAGATGAGAAATAACACAAAACGAGCCAGTTATAGTTCAGGTTAACAGGAGCCAAAGACATTTCTTTTTATTATTTGAGCAACCGAAGCCTTTATTTTATGCCACTGTTGGCCATTGTCTGCGCTCTACACACTCCCTTCCCTTTCACTTCGAAGGGAGCCCCCTTGTAAGTAGCCACACACTCTCCGTTCGTGTAGAGATCAGGCTGGATCTGCTCCCAAATCTTCTTCTTTGGATTCAGCTCCTTTTCAGGTTCTCCTGTTGGGGTAAAAAATTCATAGTCAAAATAAAAGTATGAATTATCTAGAGACTTCTAGTGACTTGTTTTGGTAATACATCCTGGTCTTTATACTAGACGAAAAATTTAAAATTTACTGTATTTTATTTAGTGTCAATAATTTATAATCTTTTTGTTTGGTTTGGTTTTGGGCCACACCTGGCGGCACTCAGGGGTTACTTCTCGCTCTGCACTCAAAAATCACGCTTGGCTAGCTTGGGGGACCATCTGGGATGCCAGGGATAGAACCTGGGTCAACCGAGTGCAAGGTAAACAAATGCTCAGTGGTATCGCTCTGGCTTTAATAATTTATAATCTTAACGTTAAAATAAAACAAAATAACTTAAGATTTCCTAATGAACGTTAAGATATTATTTTCCCGTGGGAGGTCCCCAAAATATTAACTTATACTCCTGTCATAGTTGAGAAAATAAATTTTTTACTACATACACAGTAGAGAAAATAAATCAGAAACAGAAGCATAATTTGATAGGTAACAGTTTTATGTATGCAAACAGTGAATGCTACAAATGCATTCTCATTATAATTAATCAAGGTTACATACAACCAATATGTCAAGCAATCCTCCATGGCATAAAAAAATAAAACATTTTATTTTTTAAATAAAAAGTTTATTTTCAAATAAAAAATAATCAAGGGCTAATCAAAATTTGTAATAAAAAATTAGTTAATAAATAACAAGAGGGGCCAGAGCGATGGCGCAAGTGGTAGGGTGTTTGCCTTGCACTCTCTAACCTAGGACGAACAGAGGGGCATCCTAGATGATCCCCCAAGCCAGGAGCAACTCTTGAGCGCGTCACCGGGTGTGGCCCAAAAAGCAAAAACAACAACACAACAATAACAAACAAAATAAAACAAGAAAAATAAAGTAGTTCCTGATCTTCAAATATAAAACAACTTTCCTATAGGTAATAAAAAGAATGTAGCAAAAATAGGGCTACATTCAGTAGGGCTAGAAGAGTTCTGTTTATTTCCTTTTGCAGGTGGAGCTCAGGAAACACAGGTCTATTCTGGTCATTCTCCGCTAGGTGATTCTATGCGAAGACTGAGATGTGGTGCTGCCTTCCTGGTCCTCAAGCTTTGAGGGAGGTTGGGGGCACACACTCCAGGGCTGCCCTGGCACTGTGGTACTGGGGTCTGAAACAGAATTGGCCGCACTCAAGGCAAGCACCTTAACCTTTGAACCAACCATCTAGCTCTGTAGCTTATATACTAAAGTGATTCGAAGTTAAAATTTCTTGAAATTAATTATAAAAGATCTTTAACCATTACTGAAATGAATTGCATTCCATATTTTAGTATCTCATATTATCTGAACTATTATTTCCTACTCACACATATACAGAATAATAAACCTGAATAAATAAATTGTTTGGCCAGGTGATTTTTGTTCTAATTTATTAGGCTCTTTAGAACTACAAACTAGCAAGAAACTAAAACAAACTAAGTATTCTTAGATTCTAAGAATTCTCCTGTGATATGCAAGGTTTCAGAGATGATGGAGTGGTCAGAATGATTAACTATGTTAGTATATGAAATGAAACTAAAAGACTAAGTAGCATAGGGAATTAGAACCTATTTTCAGGTTAATTTTTGTTTGAAACCACTTCTTAGTCGAAAAGTATAGTTCATTTTAAAGTTATTTTTAAAGTCTTTTTTTGTTTGTTTGTTTTATTTTTGGGTCACACCCAGCAGCCCTCAGGGGTTACTCCTGGCTTTGCATTCAGAAATTGCCCCTGGCATGCTCGGAAGACCATATGGGATGCCAAACCACCTTCTGTCCTGGGTTGACAGCATGCAAACGCCCTACCATTGTGCTATCTCTCTGGCCCTATTTTTAAAGTAGTTCTTGTTTGTTTATTTGTTTATTGTTTTGGGGTCACACCTAGGATTACTCCTGGCTATGTGCTCAGAAATTGCTCCTGGCTCCATATGAGATGCCAGGGAATTTAATGTGGTCTGTCCTAGATCAGCGGGGTACAAGACAAACGTCCTACCACTGCAGCACCAGCCCAGCCTCTTTTTAAAGTCATTTTAAAGTTATTTTTCTTTTATTTCACTTTTCAAAGATTTTTGTATTCATGTGCAAAAGCATGAACTTAAAATAATCAGAAGATGAAACAACGTTAACACAACTGTGTAAGTAGCCAAACTGAGTTAAGAGGTTCGAGTACAGGGTTCATACTGGTTTCTTAAGTGTCTCTAATGCCAAGTCACCAAGTGAATAAAGTCACTAAGTAATTTCAATTCACTCAACAGCTTCATCCAGATTAATAACTAATTCCAGTGAAGTATTTACTTATAGTAAAATTTAAAAAATGAAAGCTATCAGAGAAGCAAAATACCTATTGGCATTCATTAATAATTCCATATCAATTCGCAGCAAGCAACAATCAATTAGAGGCAAGCATTAAAGGCTCAGCATACTTGCTGCTCAACGCTTCTACTAGTTCTTCAGAGCCTTAACCAAACAACCAAGTTTTATGAGTTCTATTTCCAAATCTATTAAAACTATGGGTTAATTGAATTTCTTCCTATTATGAACATAACTATAAAAGTTAATTAGAAACTAAAAAAAAAAAGTACTAACTCAGGTATTTTAAATTAAAAAGGCAGGTATTCACATGGAAAAATAAATCAAGATTTATTTATTCTTTGGACACTATATATATATATATATATATATATATATAAAACTTATATATATATATATAACTTATATATATATACTATATATATAACTTATATATATATACTATATATATATAACTTATATATATATACTATATATATATAACTTAAGGGAAAAGGTTTTATCTTTATATTCCAGTTTAGTAAGAATTCCAATTTTATCAAATATACATGAGTTACCCACAAAGTGTGAGATGCAGTGGGAATTTTTGGTATTATAACACCGGAATGGTAATTATATATATGTTCCTTGAACTTAAAAGTCCGTCTTATTAATCTGAGAAATTAGTCAGGATCTGTGGTTTTCCAAAACCATTAGTTTCTAATCTACCAAGGTTCAAGATGTATACTAGCAATTAAAATAGAGATATATGAGAAGGAAAAAAAATACCCCTATGAAGTTTTGTCCATGTTTTTGCTTTATTATTGTTTCCAGGGTCACACATGGTAGTACTTAGGGGATTACTTCTGTCTCGTTGATTGGGTCACTCCTGGTCATGTTTGGCAGTCTTGAACCTGGGCCCCTACATGAAAAGTACAGATTCCAGTGCTTTAAGAAAAAGGGCTTAGCCCTTTGAACTATCTCCCAGCCCTATTTTTGTGGCACTGAGATCAAACTCAAGATTTCACAAATGCAGTGCATGCATTCTACCACTGTACTACACCCCTGGACAATTTGTTAGAGTACTTCTGATTAGGTATGGGAAGCTAAGATTCAGTTAAATTAACCTATGTTTTCACCCATATTTTCTATGTTATTATTCCACTACTAAAACTCCTCATCTATTGATTTTCAATAGTTAATGTCTAGAGCCAGGGAGACAGCTCAATGGCAAGTACACATACTTTGCATACAGGAAGTCTAGGTTTGATCCCTGGAACTATAATCCCCTGAACACTGGTGAAGTGTAGCACCAAAACAAAATGAAACAAAAAGTATAAAGTCAGATCAGCTTTCCTAGTCTATTAAAACCCAGGTGTCTACAAACATTAAAAGTTTTAAATAATTATAAAAAAATATAATATATAATTATATGTGAAACATATAAAAGTTATCAATAAAATAAATATTAAATAAAAAATTAAAAAATAAACATTCCAAAAAAAAAAAAATAAACATTCCAAACCCAACTTTATTTGTTTCTCTAATTTATTCTGGCTTTTACTATTATTCTAGTTAATGAGTTTCTCTTTTTCATTATATCTGAAAGAGATATTTGTCCTCCATATGTCAATAATCCTTTTCCTTATACTTCAAAGACATTTAAAACTTTGACACATCACGAATCTTCATGTCTCTGAACAATTTTATCAGAGAAAATCAGCAACATAAAAGGAAGTTTTTCTTTTAGATTACTGAAAAGTTTTTACTTAAAAGGATTTTTCTAAATCCTAAAGTAAAAGCATATGTGGGTATCATTAGACTTATCAGAAACTTTTCTCTATTTTTCTAGGCTACATTCTAATAATCTACAGCGTAAATGAATTTGCAGCAATTCCTTTGTTCTTCAGCATATCACATACTTCTATTATGAAGGTAATAATATCTGATTAACTTGAGACAAATCACTCTGGTAGCTTCATATAATTGGTGCATTTGTGGAGAGGAGACACCGGTTTTGCTCAATGTGCCATGCATGGAACTAATTCTAAACTCATTTTATAAGCAGTGCTTTGATAATAAGCTAATTTAAATACTGATTAATAAATACTTACCAGGAAAAGCATCAAAAGTAATTCTGTCTCCAGGGACAGAGCCTTTGGGAGGTGCCAAGATTTCAACCTTCTCTGGTGAACTAGCACACATCACCATTGCTTGAGATAGGACTCCCCTCATTTTTGCTGGTTTTAGGTTACAAAGTAAAACCACCATCCGATTTTGCATCTGTGAAACATAAATTAGAGATTGAAGATAGGGATATAAAAAAATAAACATTATCAAGAACACACTAAGGTACCTCTAATATGCTAATTTTATCTCTGTTGCTATGTATTCTAAACTTTTTATTATTGTTATGAAGCAATAACAAATAAGAAAAATAATTCCAAGAACTAGCAATGCATTAGAGTTGAAAGAGTTGAGATAAAATGTTGTAAATATTCACTGAATAGAATAAGTGAATCATTAAGAATGACCAGAAAAATGAGCCTGAATTTCAGTTCCATAAACTAGCAATAGTATAATATATATATAAATTTTGCCGTTTCCTCACAAAATAATATTCAATTAAAAAAATCACAAGATTAATCAAAACAGGCATAACAAGTACTTAGCACTAGCACTAAAAAAAGTTCACATTAACACTACAGTAATCACATTAAGCTAGAACAAATTGAAAAAAAATTTAAATACATTAATAGAAGTACAATAATTTTTTTCATATGTATTTGGTTACTTTCAATAGTAAATGAGATTCATTACACAATTATTTAACATTTCAAGCATTATGTATTAACACTGTGGGATACTTCTATAATTTGTTACAGAATTGAAAAGAATTTAATCAACAAAAGTTGGTGTGCCTAATCCCCCCCCACAAAAAAAACAGTTACTAAAGTTATTTCAATAGGTTAAAAATAACATTCCAGAGAATTAGCACTGTAGGGGAAAAATAATGACAAGGTCCATCTATATAAAAGATGATTTTATAAATGTGCAAATTTATCTTCCATTTTATCCCAAAATCATATGCTTAAAGAAACTGGTCTCCTTTTTGGAGCTCTTACTGAGAAAAACTTTCCAAGCAACTTGAAAATGCCATATATATCAGAACCTTAAAAAATTTTAGCAAGCTTTGCGCAGTGGCAGTATCGTTGCCAATGAGGTTTATCCAAGGCGCGATTATTGCTAATTGAAAACTTTTCCCAATACCCCGCCATGACGACTTGAAATATAGTCGGCATTGGCAATTTTTGACAGTCTCTATGGAGACTGAAAAGAAAAAAAAGAAAGAAAAAAAGAAAGAAAAATTTTTTTAGCAAATTTGTCTAAGATGCAGTCTTTTTTATTTTTTTTTTTGGTTTTTGGGCCACACCCGTTTGACGCTCAGGGGTTACTCCTGGCTATGTGCTCAGAAATCGCCCCTGGCTTGGGGGGAGCATATGGGACGCCGGGGGATCGAACCGCGGTTGTTCCTTGGCTAGCCCTTGTAAGGCAGACACCTTACCTCTAGCGCCACCTTCCCGGCCCCAGATGCAGTCTTTTATGGAACAGATCATAGTTAATGACCTTTACCTGAGAAAAACATACAAACTCACCAGGTGACCAAAACAATAATTTAATTTAATTAAAAGTCAAAAAAAAAAAAAGAAAAGAAAAGAAAGCAACTTTAAAAGCCTGAATGCAAAGTAAGAAGCTGAGTGTTTCGGGCTTTAGAGAATGCTTCCTAGTACTGTCAGATAAGCTAGATACAGATGGTTATATAGAAAGCTTTGTTTATAGATGTAAGTGACAGTGTCTAGAAGAAACTCTAACTTATGAGAAGAGAAACTACATCAAGTCCCGGTGAGAAGTTTTTTCATTTGAGCTTGCTCATTGTCTGTTGTTTCTTTTCTCTAAAGCTTCATATGAAGCTAACTTCTTAGATCACTTTTATGGTAGAATTCACATTATATTTAACCTAACCATTATCGGTTCCATGTAAGGTCAGAAGAAAGTAAAGTGTTGTTTGTGTATAAGGCAAAGTAACTTCAATTGTCCAGATTACCTGCTCAAGAGGAACATGATTCACCAGACCACTGACAACTGTCCTTAGGGCGTTTTCTCCAACATCTACTTCTTCTACATACAAAGAATCTGCATCAGGATGCTTCTTGGCAGTGACGATACAACCAATTCGAAGATCCAAACGGGAAACATCGATTGGTTTAGAGTCAGTGTTTCCCAGTACTGGTTGCTGTTTTTTCTCCTTTTTCTCCCCTAAAGATATTTATAAATGGAAAAATAAAGAAGTCTCAAGTTAAAATACACCACTAAAAAGTATCAGAGTATTGACAGTCATTAGATTAAGAATGTTTTATCCTCCTTCATTTAAGTAATAACAAAGCAAAGAATTAGTCTAGTCAAACATCTTGACCTTTACTTTATTGGTCTATTGAATAACTATCTAGATTTCTAATTAGAGACAAAATAGAAGTGATCATGCATGTCTTCTGGGCCAAATCCAATCCACCACCTTTTCTACATTTAAATTCTATTTAAATTCAGCCCATCTAGTCACTTATGAATAGATGCATTGTCTTGCTCACAATATTAGGGCCCACAAATTTTAACATAGCAACAGAATCATACTCTACAAACATCAGCCCTTCCCTAAAACATCCTATTTTTTTACCTTCTATTAATCCATGCACTTTTTTTTTTTTTTTTTTTTTTTTTTGGTTTTTGGGCCATACCCGGTGACGCTCAGGGGTTACTCCTGGCTATGTGCTCAGAAGTCGCTCCTGGCTTGGGGGACCATATGGGATGCCAGGGAATCGAACTGCGGTCCGTCCTAGGCTAGCACTGGCAAGGCAGACACGTTACGTCTAGCACCACCACGCCGGCCCCTAATTCATATACTTTTAATCTTTTCATTGTAATTTGAACTTTTGCTTAAATACCACTTTTACAACAGAAACAGAACATTATTATATGATAAGCTAGGCAAAAGTCATGTAAGCTTTCAAATTAAAAAATACCTTTCTTTTCAGATTTCTCTTTCATCTTCTTTTCTTCTCCTCTCCCCACTACCTTTTTCTGTTCTTTAGGAACAGGTGACATAGTTGTCACTGACACAGACTGAATCATTTTTTCAGAAACAGTACCATTAGCTTGTAATGGAGCACCAGATGGAAACTGTATTTGTTTCACTAACAGAAAAAGAGACAATGACATTTTCATTAAATCAGACGCAAACATAATTTTTTCAAAACAGATTTACCATAAACTTAAATTTTTCAAAACAAAAATTCAGTTTGATAAGTCCTACTAGATTATAAAAAAGCTACCAAAAATTAAGAATAATCACAACTGAAGAATACAGGGTTACCATTTATTGAAAGCAACAGCTAATAATCATGATGGACATGCTGTTTACATACTGTTGAAAATGCTATATATGAATAAATCCCCTAAGCAGTAAGTTCCATATTCCTATTTATAGATGAACTGAAAAGATTACCTCACCACACAGAGAGTTGTAGAGTAAGAGAAGAATTTATACTCAAGCAGTCTGTCTACATAGACCATATTCTCATGATTTTGGGTATGTTTATTTACTAAGACTTTCCTTAATATTGACTGGGAAGATACTTTTAGTTATTTCAAAACAGGAGTCATTTGTCTATCAGAATTAATGGAGAGATAGCATTAATTTCCCATAATTCTACATAAAGGAACAAGAAGAAAAGGAGAAAAAAGTGGAAAATTATTGCTCTGGCAGCAAGGAGATAGAAGAAATAGGCTCCCTACCACCACATGAATATCATCAGGTATAGCAATGGGCTCTCCCAGCACTGCAGGCTCAAGATGCACTGTTTCACTGGACCTTGGCACTGAACTGCCGACCCATTTGGCCGGCCAATTATTGCCAGGAATGGCCCCGGGTCCCTGAGTACCAAGTAAAAGTCTCTCCTAAACCCACTCCCCCCATAAAAAAAATCAATGGCCTGTTACAGTGTCAACATGCAGTAGTTAACAAGCAGGTCTTTGCCTATCTGCAAGTATAAAAAGGTTGATGATCACTGGCCGTGGAAAAAAACAGAACTTTGTAGAAAGATCTTGAATTTAGATTAGATTTAATTTTGGCTTAGATTTTTTCCAATACTCAGACTACTTTGCTGAGGCATGTGTTTCTCAAACTTTATTGATTTGTGCCCAAACCAGTGTTGTGCAGGGGTTACTCCTGGCTCTGCACTCAGGAACTGCCTCTGGCAGGCTGGAGGACCATATGGGATGCCGGTTATCGAACCGGAACCAGGTCCCTCCCTGAGTCAGCCACATGCAAGCCAAACGCCCTACTGCTGAGCAACCCCTTCATCCCAAAGTATGTTTTTAAGTTTGCTGGAGACTACTGCTTTTTCTTAGTAACAGGAAGATCTACATGTCTGTCAAAGTTTAATACATTCATTCAAACCATCAGCTTATATTAGCCTTACATCAATAGGATCAGAGTTGAAGATTTTAATGTCTAAATGACAATATTCAAGAATTGTGACTAAATGCAATTGGAAAGCAATTTTATAGTGTTAATATTTGAACTGCTTGTTCAATTCTGTATGATTCTATATCTGATATTTATAAATACTAATTAAGTCTTAAATATTTCATTGACAACATTTTCTCCAGTTTAGTTTCAATTTAATAATGATATTTCCTTACTTTTTTACCTTAGGTCAGACTTAGATTACTGTAATTACTGTAAGCAATCAAAATTTTATTCACTGATAAAAGTACTAGAAACAGAGGCCTTTCCTATACTTGAGTCACTTTAACTCACCAAATTTTATATAATAATCAAAAACATTCCCATGTGGTATGCTGCAATTACAGGTACACTATTGCCATTGTTATTTTATAATAATTTAGAAAATTCCATAATTAAAAGTTTATGAAAGTAATAATAATTTTTTCAAATAGATGACAAACATGATTTTGAAAAAGCTAACAAAATACATAATGCATATGAAACATCAAGTATAATAAACTTAAATAAACGTTAACTGAACATTAACGACTTTACAGTAATTTCATTGGGGAATCTGTGATGATCAAAAGGAATAAGGGATCAAAAGCTGAGAATTTCAAACCACCATACCAGGGGTGATTCAGTCAAGACTCTTTTCTGTATTTACACCTTTTCAACTGTGTAAAGGAGAATGAGTGCAGAACTTCTGTGAAGATAAGATGAAAAATCGGGGCCGGGCGGTGGCG
This sequence comes from Suncus etruscus, assembly GCF_024139225.1. Classification (NCBI taxonomy): domain Eukaryota; kingdom Metazoa; phylum Chordata; class Mammalia; order Eulipotyphla; family Soricidae; genus Suncus; species Suncus etruscus. The sequence continues at coordinate 4,250,831 of NC_064861.1, read as the reverse complement.
CTAAAGGTAAGGTGCCTGCCTTGCCTGCGCTAGCCTTGGACGGACCGCGGTTTGATCCCCCAGTGTCCTATATGGTCCCCCAAGCCAGGAGCAACTTCTGAGCGCATAGCCAGGAGTAACCCCTGAGCGTTACCGGGTGTGGCCCAAAAACCAAAAAAAAAGAAAAAAAAAAGATGAAAAATCAAGTATAATAGCTAATAATATGGGACAGAATATTGTAACTTCAAGAAAACTCATTTCTAGATATAATCACCTCCATTCTGAATTTCTGCCTGAATTAGCTCCTGTTTCAAATCTTCAATTTCTTTCTTCAATTTGGCATTTTCAACTCGAAGTTTCTTCTCTTCTCTCAAAGTTGCTTGTAAAACTAGAATCAAGACAATACACTTAAAATATTACTATTCCTTAAAATGTTCCTTATAGGTAACCAGGGTAAACTATACAGGATATGTTTGGCCAGATCCTTTAGATAAATTTTAATGTATTAAGAAAACTTGGTAGTTAAGAGAAAAAAGGGGAGAAAATAGTGAAATAATAGTATAACTAAAAAAGTTTTATGAGTCTTTTTAATAACATCATAGACATCTTACTAAAATTAAGGGCCAGAATGACAGTAGAAAGGGTAAGGTGTATGCCTTGCATGCGGCTGACCAGAGTTCAATCCTGGAATCCTAGATACTCCCCTGTGCACTGCCAGGAGTCATTCCTGAATGCAGAGTGAGGAGTAACCCAAGTAACACAGGGTGTGCACCCCCCCCCCAAAAAAAAACCCCAAAATCAAATTAACAACAACAAAAAATCATGCTTACTAAAATCAAATCCTCCCCTTTCATCATTACAGTTATCGTGGACAATTTGAGAGCTAGGCTCAAAGTATTACTGGCACACAAATGAAGAAACACAAGGATAAAGTCAGAAATCTCATAAAAGTATTCCCATTTCCATTTTTCTAATCATTAACTTCTAAGAGAAGCTGAATCTTCTTTTCCTCTTAATGTTTCACAAATTGAGTGGATAAATCAATGAGTCAAATAATATCAAAGCTTAGCTCCAGGTATGCATGTGTGTTAAAGATATTTATGTGACATATGTACATTAAGGCAATAGCGTACACATAAAAAAAAAAAAAGATTCTCAATGAAAATGTTCTTGGATACTTTCAAAGTTTATGGTACTTCTGGTTGTCACAGAAAATATATTGACCAAAAAAACAAGCATGCCATATGTAATACAACATGCTAAATATTCCTGAAAAATGAATAACTACTGCCTGATATCTGATAGACTATGTAGTCACCAACTGTATATCTATCTGTACAGGTGAAATTTTAATAATTTCAGCTTCAGTCCTATTTTATATAAATAGACAGTACTCTAATTTGTTGCTTTCTGGGCAACACACATAATGCTAAGGGGCTTACTTCTGATGGGTCTGAGAAGATGATATGAGTGCCAGGAATCAAAGTTGGCTCAGCTGTGTGCAAGACAAGTATCTCAGCCACTGTACCACTACTCCATCTCACATACCGTGTTCTTAGATGGTTTTTATCATATTCTAAATTTCCTAGGCATCAACTACATAAGTCAAGATGAACTATACCACGTTCTATTCAAAATCTTTTTTAGCTTACACTTGTCAGAGCTCTCACTCTTGGCAGTACTGGGGGGGACAATATGGGGTGCTGAGGATGGAACCCACGTCAGCCTTATGTGAGACAAGTGCTGTACTATCTATCACTCTGGCCCTGGTTCTGTTCAAAATCTTACCTAAGGAATCATTTGTAAGTTTGGGGATAGCATAATCATGAGATGCATGCATTCTGGGTAAATAAAAGCATGACTTTACACAACTACTGGAATCTGATCAGCACAAAGGTAAGACACATGCCTGCTGTCAAATGTCATTATACCAGCTGCATGTTGGGGTCACTGAGTACCTGACTCATGTCACACAGCTCTGTTCATCTTTTCAGTTTTCCTCTGCATTGCAGAGAATTATAGATAAGATGTATGTATTTTGGAACTAAATGTAGAATTAGTTATTTTTAAGAAATACTTTCTCTCAAGATAGGAAAAGATTTTAAAAAATATTTATTGTAAAAATGTAACAATAAATACTAGGATACACCACCAAATATTTTAATTAATAAAGGAAAAAATAAACATACAATTTAGTGTACTTGGTGGATTATTTTTTGTTTATGGGCCATACCTGGCAGTGAACAGTCTAGGAATATTCCTGACTCTGTGCTCAGTAATCACTTCAGTGGTGGTCAGGCTACAACAAACTGAAACTGAGTCCAGCATGTGCAAAGCAAGCACCCTACCCTCTGTACTTGTCTCTGACCCTTACATTAATGTACTAATTAGCAAAGTTGAAATGCTGGTCAAGATGGTAAGAAACCATCTCAGTGTCATCACACTCATATATTTATCACAGTATTACTCATAATAGCTAGAATCTAGAAACAACCCAAGTGCCCAAGAACAATGAGTTCTTGGTTTAAAAAAACTGAACTTTCCTCAGGATACAATCCAAAACTTGGCCTTATTCTTAGAGGGACAATTTCCCACATCTCATATTGTTGGTCGAAGAGAAGAATATAATAAGCTGGTTTCTCAAATGCTCTCTGTTGCTCATTAGAGACTTTGTGCAAAAGTTCATTTTTTATGGTATCTTCAATTTGTACAGTGAAAGTAAATAGAAGCAGTAACATCAGAGCAATGGAAAAAGTAATGGCACACAAACACGCACTCAAGTATAAACAATCCCACAATCAAGCAATTGCAAAAAAAAAAAAAAAAGAATGGATAAGGAAACAATAATACATTTTAATCATGGACTCCTACACAATTGTTAGAAAACTGAAGTCCTGAAGCTTGCTTATAATGGATATTCATGGGGAATATATGCTGACAAGAATCAGTCAGATAGGAAGAGACAGACATAGAATGATCAAACTCATCTACAGGATAAAAATAAAACATAGTATGAGAATAATACCCAAAGATAACAGAAATGGTTGGAAGTAAAGTGCAGTTAGTACAGAGAAGAAATCATTAGTACAATAATAGTTTCAAATGATCAGTCTAGACAAGAAATTGGTGCTTAAAGGAAGTAAAGTGATATGCATGCTACACTTTCATTAACAGTATATGGATTGGGAAGATTAACATCATTAAAATGGCAATACCCCCCCCAAAGCTTTGTACAGATTTAATGCAATTACTCTATGCATGACATTCTTCATAGAAGTGAATCAAACAATCCTGAAATTTATTTGAAACAATAAACACACACAAATAGCAAAAGCAACCCTTAGGAAAAAGATGGAAGGAATCACTTTCCCAAACTTTAAATACTATGACAAAGTAATAGTCATTAAAACAGATGGTATTGGAATAAAGACAGACCCTCAAATCAATGAAATAGACCTGAGTATTCAGAGAATGTTCCCCAGATATAAAATCAATTAATCTTTGATAAAGGGGAAAGAAATGCAAAATGGAGCAAGGAAAGCCTCTTCAACAAGTGGTGCTAGGACAACTGGCCATGTAAAAAAGCAAACCCGGACCTCCATTTAATACCATGCAGTAAGGTCGGATCCCAATGGATTAAAGATCCTGATATCAGACCTAAAACCATAAGCTACACAGAGGGAAAAAGAGGCAAAACACTCCATGACATGGAGACTAAAGGCATCTTCAAGGAGGAAACAACACTGTCCAAACAAGTGGAAGCAAAGATAAACAAGTGAGACAATATTAAACTGAGAAGCTTCTGCACCCCAAAGGACATAGTGACTAAGATACAAAGACCACCCACAGATTGGGAGAATCTAATCACCCAATACCCATCAGATATGGGGCTAACATCTAAGATATATAAGGTATTGACAGAACTTAATAAGGAAACAAATCTAATCCTATCAAAAAAAATGGAGAGAAGAAATAAACAGACACTTCCTCAAAGAAATACAAATGGCAAAAAGATATATAAAAAATGCTTGGCATTAGTAAACATCAGGGAGATGCAAATCAAAACAACAATGAGGTACCATCTCACGCCACTGAGACTGGCATACATCACAAAGAACAAGAACAATCAGTACTGGCGGGGCTATAGGGAGAAAGGAATTCTCCTTCATTGCTGTTGGGAATGCCGTCTAGTCCAGCCTTTCTGGAAAACAATATGGAGATTCCTCAAAATACTGTAAATTGAAATCCCATATGATTCAACTATACCATTCCTAGGGATATACCCTAGGAACACAAAAACAATACAAAAATGCCCTCTGCATGCCTATGTTCATTGCAGCTCTATTTACAAAAGCCAGAATCTGGAATGCCCAACAAAAGAGTGGCTAAAAAACTGGTACATATACACAATGGAGTATTATGCACCTGTCAGAAAAAATAAAGTCATGAAATTTTCCTATACATGAGTTGACACAGAAACTATTATGAGTAAAATGAACTGAAGGGAGAGCCACAGACACAGAATAGTCTCACTCATCTGTGGAATTTAAGAAAAATTAAAGATAGTCTGGGAATATTATGCACCTGTCAGAAAAAATAAAGTCATGACATATTCCTATACATGAGTTGACATAGAAACTATTGAGTAATATGAGTTGAAGGGACACACACACACACAGAATAGTCTCACTCACCTGTGGAATTTAAGAAAAATTAAAGATAGTCTGGTAATAACACCCAGAGACAATGAAGATTAGGTTTAAAAGGACCAACCCATGATATGAAATTTAACACAAAAATTGGTGACTGCAGCTAGAGAAGTAACTACACCAACAACTATCATAATGGCAGGCAGGGAGGTGGGAGAAGAGGGTTATGGGGGGATTGGTGGGGAAATGGTTACACTGAAGGGGAGGTGTACTTTTTTATGACTGAAACCCAAGAACAAACATGTTTGTAATCATGATGCTTAAATAAATATTTTAATTAAAAAATAGTATTGCAAACTATGATACCTAAAAGGGAAAAAAAAGAGGCAGAAAAAAAGAGAAAAGGGGCAGAAGGTGGGGAGTGAGGGAGGGAAGGAGAGAAAAAAAGGGGAGGAGAGAGTGTGTCTGCTATAAGGTCAAGCTAACAGGAGAAAAACTGGGGAAACAAGTGGTGGGAATACTAGTAAAGGTTAGAAGCATGTATAACTGAATTCAGCTACACCAACAACTTTTGTCTCTCATGGTAATTCAATAAAAAGTTAAAAACAAAAAGAAAACAAATTATGAGTCAGAGGGACAGACATAAAATGACCACATTCGTATGCAGGATTAAAAAACACACAACAATGGGCTGGAGCAATAGAACAGCAGGGAGGGCTTTGCCTTGCACACGGCCAACCCAGGTTTGATTCCTGGCATCCTATATGGTCCCCCAGCCTGCCAGGAATAATTTTTGAACTGATAGTCAGGAGGAACTCCTGAGTGCCACCAGGTATAACCTCTCCTCAAAAAAAAAAAAAAAAAAGGAATACAGTATGAGAATATCCAAAAACAAATAAAAATAAGATCCAGGTCCACAGTAGAAAGTTTGCCACAAAGGGGGTGAGCAGAGGGAGTTAGAACACAGTGACCATTTACGAATGACAGATGAAAATGCTTACTGTATACAAGAACTGGGTTCTGAAAAAGAGGTAAATAATGGGGGCTGGCGATATAGCATGGAGGTAAGGTGTTTGCCTTCCATGCTGAAGGACAGTGGTTCAAATCCCGGCATCCCATATGGTCTCCTGTGCCTGCCAGGGGCGATTTCTGAGCGTGGAGCCAGGAGTAACCCCTGAGCGCTGCCGGGTGTGATCCAAAAACAAAAAAGAAAACAAAACAAAATAAAAAAGAGGTAAATAATACGCACGGTAACTTTTCAGTAAAAATATTACAAACGACAGTGTCATCCAGGAAAAAGAGGGAAAGGCAGAGCGATGAACAGTGTCTGCCAGAGAGGGAAGCTGGTGAGGGGTGGTGTGTCCGTGGCAAACTGAGTGCATTGGCGGTGGGAAGTGACCACCAGTGCTGGAATACTGTAGGAATGAAACTCAACCATCAACTTAACTGCGAATCTCATGGTGATGCAATAAAAATATTTTTAGAAGGGCTGGAGAGATAGCATGGAGGTAGGGCATTTATTTGCCTTGCATGCAGAAGGACGGTGGTTCGAATCCCACCATCCCATATGGTCTCCCAAGCCTGCCAAGAGCGATTTCTGAGTGTAGAGCCAGGAGGAACCCCTGAGCGCTGCTGAGTGTGATCCAAAAACCCAATATATATATATATATTTTTTTTTTAAAAAGGACAAAAATTAGTTCATAACTTATTTTATCACAGAAGCACTGATTATTATAGTATCTCCAATTTACCAATGTAAAGAAATTAAGGGTTCTTTAAAGATAAAACCAAAGAGTTAGTGCAGGGAATAAAGTGCTTGCCTAATATGCAGCTGATCTGGTTCAATCCTTGGCTCTAATAAAGTCCCCTGAACACCACCTGGAATGATACCTGAGCACAAAACCAAAAGTAAGTCCTGAGCATTACTGGGTATGCCCTCTCACCCAAAACAAAACAAAATAGCCCTTGTGAAAGATAGTGTAGGGGGGCCAGAGAGATAGCATGGAGGTAAGGCGTTTGCCATATGGTCCCCCAAGTCTGCCAGGAGTAACCCGAGTGCTACCGGGTGTGACCCCCAAAAAAACTAAAATAAGAAAGAAAAAGAAAGATAGTGTAGGGGTTAAGGCCCTTGCCTTCTACATAGTTGACCTTAGTTCAATCCCAGGCAACACCAAGTCCCCTCAGTACTATTGACTGAAGTCCTAGATAATCCCCAAGACAGCAGGGTCCTTGCCAAGATTTACATCCTAGAGCCTTCATTGAACTGACAGCCATGTTGGTTAGCCTAGAATTAAGGCCCTCTGAGGAGCACAACTTGAGTACTCACAATTAGTCTAAATCTTACTGGCAGAAACTCAACGGATTTGAGTTCATAACTGAATCAGCCAATTTTCATAACTATACTAATTTAAAGATTAATCTTCCTTCAGCAGTCATTTTGGGGGGAGGGGATGGGGGGGACCCATACCCGGTGGCACACAGGGTTAACTACTGGCTCCGTGCTCAGAAATTGTTCCTGGCAGACTTGGGGGACCATATGGGATGCCGAGGATGGAACCCAGGCCTGTCTCGGGTTAGCTGCGTGCAAGGCAAATGCCCTACCGCTGTACTATCACTCCCCCTTCAGCAGTCTTAAGCAGTATCTTTTCTCTATATAGTCACTATAAACCAATTCTAATCCCAGAATATTTCCATAAACAAAATATTAATAAATCTAAAACTGTAACCTTAGCGATAGCAGTGCATAGGGCACAGAACTGCACACAACTGACCTGGGTTCAATCCATCACATTCCATATGGTCCCTGAGCCTGGCAAGGAATAATTTCTGAGTGCAAAGCCAGGAATAACCCCTGAGCCCTGCCAGGTATGGCCCAATAAACAAAAAGAAAGAAATCTAAAGCTATACTCAAGTAATGACTAAGTAATCATTTTTTGTGCGATGCAGTTTTAGCTATCGGCATATGAATTCATGATTTCCTTAAAAAAATCTTAAATGACTTACTTGCTTTCTCCTTAAGAAGAGAAACTTGCTGCTTAAGATATTCAATAATTTGATCTGCTTCTGCACCCTTCTGCTCCAGTCTCTTCAGAACATCATTTGTTGCCATTTTCAACAAGAAACGGCAGAAAGCCCTAAGTGGAAAAAAAAGTGATAAGTATTACTACAAAAGAAATGAAACTTACTGTACAGTTATTTAAAAAGTGGTCTAAAAGGAGAAATAATTTATACCATCACAAAATTTATTACAGAAACATTTCTTATGGGGAGAAACAAACTAAAAAGGTAGAAATCTAGAAAACTACTTACTCTATCTGAAGAGGAAATCTATTTTCCCCTAAATTCTGGGAAAGTGCCTTTCAACTACATCTTAGGTTAAAAAATTAAATCAAAAATATTTTAAACACAGGGCTGCAGAGACAGTACAGGGGTAAAGTTGATCCCCAATAGCATATGGTCCCCTGGGGATCATTGGGTATGGGCCAGTCTCCCACACTTTTATCTCTCTCCACAAACTTGAAAAAAATAAAGATGGGAACAAGAGGGAAAAGGAACTCAGTAACCTTTACTAGGCCCCTCTTTTCTATCTTGGCACATGAATGTTCTCCCATGTTTGAACCTGATCTCCAACCTAGAGATCTAGCCTAGGGCGTGAATGTAAAGGTCTTTACAGAGGCAAACTGGACAGTTGCACTTCTTACTGTCGTTGTTGCCAAAGTAATCTCTACAAGCATGTTAAATTCGTGATCCCAATTTTAGTTACAGCACCTTATTTTAAATCATGTGCTGGATTTATAGTAAAGAGCAAAGCTAAACATGATCTTTAATTCTTACACACAAGGAAGCATAGTAATCTGAATGACTTTTTTAAGAGGGCTGTTTATGGCAACATTACTGGCATAATACTGATTGAAACTAAGACACATCTTTTTTTTTTAATATAAATTTTTATTTTGATCATAGTGGCTTACATCTTGTTGACAATAATATTTTAGGTACATATTTACATAAAATCAGTGGGGATTCCCATCACCAAATTGTCCTCCCTACACCTCCGTTTCTGTCCTACCTCCCTTTTCCTTTTCCCTTACCCCAGGGCGGCTAGAATATGTGGTCCCCTCTGTATCTAACCCACTACTTAGTAGTCTTGCACCTGTTTGGTCTTGATGCCTCCCTTATTTCCCCCTCTAACTGGAGTCAGGACTAGCTAGTTCAAGTTGCGTGGTTTTGTTTGAAGGAGAGAAAAGTAATAAACTGGGGTAAGAGTCTAATACCCAGAAATTGGGCGGAGTCCTTCTAAAGGCTCTCATCATCAATTTGGGAGATGGAGAAAAAGAAGGTGAAACACTCCACTAGTACCAAAAGAAGTGTAAGACACATCTTTTACCCTTCAGCTCAGTGCTCACTCCATTACTGTGTGCCAATTGCTCCATTTCCGTTTTTAATAATTCAGTAAGTAAAAGCTGAATTTTCAAAATGTTTGTTTCGTTAGTCTCCTTAAAACTTTTAATATGCTAATATGCATAGTTTTTCATAGTGTTAATAATAGGATATATAATAGGGAGAGAGCATTTATTACAGACTGGTTAACTGCTTTATACAGATCACCTATAAACACTATAATTATTTCCATAAAGCACAGAGGAAAACTTGAATTAAAATGAACTCATCTCGGGTCATATGTCCAGTCAGTAAAAGAGGACTAAAAACTCAGATTTGTGTGAGTCAGGAGATATTAAAATCAAATAGTTTTATTTATCCAATCGGAACATAGCTTGAATACCCATTAAGCACTGAATAGGTAAATAATAACAGTGCATGATATAATGGAGACTACTAGTTAGCCATAAAAAGAAATGAAGCACTGATCTAACTAATTAATCTAATCAAAATACTCCTTTATTTTTATTTTGGGAGGGGAGCTAGGAAGAGCAGTGGTTATGAGCGCCTCCTCGCTCTTGGCTGAGGTCACTCCCAACCACACTACGGGTAATATGAGGTGCTGGCTTTTGAGATGACAAGAGAGCTCAATGGGCTGGAGGGCACAAAGTTGCATTTTTAAGGCCAGAGCTATAATTTCTCCAGAGGGTCTGATTATGAAGCCCAGAATACAGGTCAAGGGGCACCTGTTAACTCTTAAAACCAGCATTTTCTGAAAGTTTTGGGAGTGTAAACTTAGAAAATGCTACAATCTCATTTAAAAGATAGTTTATATAAATGCACACAAAGCAATTACAAATGTAACATTTACATATAAAAAATAAGATAAACAGTACGCTGGGGATGTTTCTTGTGCTTAGATGGTGGGAGAGTCATTTCTCCCTCTTTACTTTCTTTTTTTTTTTTTTTTTTGGTTTTTGGGCCACACCCGGCGGTGCTCAGGGGTTACTCCTGGCTGTCTGCTCAGAAATAGCTCCTGGCAGGCACGGGGGACCATATGGGACACCGGGATTCGAACCAACCACCTTTGGTCCTGGATCGGCTGCTTGCAAGGCAAACGCTGCTGTGCTATCTCTCCGGGCCCTTCCCTTTACTTTCTTGGGGGTTGTCTCCCAAATAGTGTTTAGGGGTCTAAGTGTTGTAATGAACTGAAATGAATGCAATGGTTCAATGTTCAGCCTTGTGATAAATGATACAGGGCCCAGCTGTTATTGGAGTCATCAGGGCCACTTCTCCCCTTCACTAATTAAAATAAAGATGACCCTTTCAGGGGCCGGAGATGAACCTTTTCAGGGGCTGGAGATATATAGCATAGTGGTAGGGCATTTGTCTTGCATGCAGCCAGGCGGGGAGGGACCCTGTCCGATTCCCAGTATCCCATATGGTCCCCCAGCCTGCCGGGGAGGGGGGGAGGAACTTCTGAAGGCATAGCCAGGAACACCGCTGGGTATGACCCCAAAACCAATCAATCAATGAATAAAAAAAATAAAAAGATGAACCTTCTAGATAAGCATTATTTAAATTATTCTGCCCTTTTTAATTGTGTTCTTCTCAATACTAATGCTATTTTATCAAAATTTACCTCGAACTAGTCAGACAAAATTGATCTTCCCAAATAAATGAATTTAGACTATCTGAAAATTAAAGTCATACAGTTTAGAAGGCCTGGAATCTTTGATAGCTATCTTGTGTTCCAGTACTCAATGTCAAAAGCCAAACATAAGCAAATGATATCACTCTGAAACAGAAATTTTAGGTGTCAGCCATTGTAAAATTACTCTAACCATAAAATGCTCTATAATATTTTACATGCACTGAGGGAATAAAAAAGAAACTATTTAGGAGATGAGGATTATCTCTGTGGTCAGGGGCACATGACATGCATGCACAGACCCTAAATTCATCCCCAACAATGGCGCTCCAAGCAGCACTGGGTGTGGCCCAGGCAGCTCGTGAGCAGAGCAGTGTGTAGTGCTGATGGCCCCTGGTGCCACCGGACGCCACAGGGCACTACATCGCTGGGCCTTACTCAACAGGCTAGCCCAGCCAGTCAAGTATCACGATACAGGAAGGCACTGAGACACTTGAGCGCTGCTTTAAGGCCAACACCACCACCGGAACAGTACACATGATTAACTAATGCAACACCTTATCAGTCCCACCCATATTACCTAGCAGAAGGTCTCTGAAATAGGGTCTTTCTAAAAGTCCAAGCATTCGGTGGGGGTTTCTGTTCTGGGGTCATATTCAATGGCTCTGGGCTTATTTTTATCTCGTAGCTCTGGGACCATGTGGTGCCAGGACACAATTCTAGTTTCCGCAGGCAAGTCAGATGCTCAGCGTGTGAGCTCTCTTTCTGCCCCACCCGTATTTTCACTTTCCGCCTCTTCTTTACCGGCGTTCCCGAAAGCACGGCCACTCTTCAGTTTGGTGTCAAGTTTCCGATGAAGGTTAAAAGTAAAGACTAGGGCCCGGAGAGACAGCACAGCGGCGTTTGCCTTGCAAGCAGCCAATCCAGGACCCAAGGCGGTCGGTTCGAATCCCGGTGTCCCATAGGGTCCCCCGTGCCTGCCAGGAGCTGTTTCTGCGCAGACAGCCGGGAGTGACCCCTGAGCACCGCCGGGTGTGGCCCAAAAACAAAAAACATAAAAATAAAGACTGAACTCAACAGCTAGCGAAGCACATGCAGGGCGTTTCAAAGACAGTCGTATAGTGTTCCGGTGCTCTTAGCGCGCAGAGTTCCCCTCGACGACCCAGCGCACCCTCTGAGGCCGGGGTGCAGCCTTGGCGCCGGCATGTGCGCCCGCCGCCTTTCCCGTCTCGAGTCTCTCTTACCTCTGGACACCTAGCGCCGTCGCTCTGGATTAGGAGGTCCGAGGCGAGGACTCAGAGGCCTGAACTTCCCTGAGCCACGTAGGTGGCTGACGACACTCGCGGGCCAAGTTCAGGACAGGAGGCCGCTCCCGGCCGCTGCCAGCCCAGCCGGACGCCGGCGCTCCTCTGCGGACCTGGAACACGCAAGAGCCACGCGGTCGCCCGCGCCGCCGGCCCCGGCGCGCTCAGGGCGCCCGGACACGGCTCCGAGCTGCCCGCGGCATCTGTGCTGCCGCCCCCGGGCCCGAGAGCGCTCGCGCTCCTCTCGGCGCCGCCCGCACCCTCGCGCCTCCCCTCGCCAGCACCGCGCGCTCGGCCGCCCGGCTCCGAGGGGCCTCGAGGCTGCCTGGGCCCCGCGTGCTCCCACTCGGCCGCGCCCTCCACCCCCGCCCGCCGCCCCGAGGTCGCGAGTCGGCGCCCCGGGCCCGCTGGAGCCCCGCGACCCACCGCGACCCGCCGGCCGAACCTCCTCGCCGCCGCGGGCCCGACCCTCCCTCTGGCTCTGCCTCTGCCGAGCCGCGGCCCCGCGCGCCGCGCAGCGACGAAGGACCCGGACAGGCGCCCGCCGCGCGCCGGCCCTGCGCGCTCGCACTGCGCCTCGCCTCGGCCGCGCAGGCTCCGCGCTAGACGCCCGCCGGGGCCTTCCTCGCTGCGGGCCGCGCACGCGTGACGTCGGCGGAAGCGCCCTCGGCTGCGCTGTCCCTGCGCTGTCCGCTCCCGGCGCGGCTGCGCTGTCCGCTCCCGGCGCGGCTGCGCTGTCCGCTCCCGGCCTCCCGCGCCGCTCCGGGGCTCCGCTGAGCTGCGGCTGCAGCAGCCGCCGCGGCGACTCTCACAGGCAGGTATTGGTCCGCCCAGCCCCGGCGCCGTCCTGGGCGGGTCGCCGAACGTGCGCAGACCTTCGGGGAGCCCGCCCGCTCTCGGGCCCTTCCAGCCGGAGCTTGCAGCTCGTCCGCCCGAAAGGCGCGTCAGGGCTCCGGGCCTCTGGGAGCTGGACCCCCGGAGCGCAGCCAGCACAGCCTTCAGCCCTCTCACTCGCCTCTTCGCGCCGACCTTGCCGCCCTCCGCCGCGGCCCTGTGTCTTCAAGGGTTCAGCACACTGCTGAAATGGAGATTGGATGGCGGAGTGCGGGAAATGAGGGAGCGGAAGGAAGGGACGTCAAAGTGGCCACTGGTTGCCTTGCATGGGCCTCCCTCCTGTCCCCGGCCTCGTCTGTGACAGTCACTCAGCGGAAGCATATAAAGCAAATGGCCCAGTATTACTCTCCTCACACATGCAGTTTGTAACAGAGCAGTACTATTCTCCCAGAAAACATGTGTAAATGGCTGTATTGATGATTAAATGAGCATCTTTTGAACCTTACGGTACTTCCCACCCAATTTAACTCTTAGAGCTTCAAGTTCTTTGAGACAAAACTTGAGCCCTCGTCACTGTTGACTGGATCAACAGCGATGCACTCCACTCAGAAGCACTCCACTTCATGATACCTGGCAAATGAATTTTCAGACCCAACTTGCATTCATCATTCTTCTCAAGTAATCACCTCCATTGGCTTCTTTACATCCACCAATGAATTGTATATGCAATTTTAAAATGAGCCACTGAGGTTTTATAGCAGGTGTGGCACTCACTTCTCTTGCATGCATCTGACCCCGAGCTCAATCTCAGGCACCCCTTATGGTTCCCAGCACTGCTGGGAATGATCCCTGAATGCTGAGCCAGGAGTAAGCCCTGAGCACCCCTGGTTGTGGGCCCCAAGCAAACAAGCAAATGAAAAGAGTATGGCTATCTATCTACTTACCCAGTATATGAAATACATATTACATATAATTATGTGTTGTGTGTATTGTATTATCATGCATAATAATCTAATGTATATTATATAATGTGCGTTATCTAACATGTGTGTAATATATCACATGTGATATATATGTGTAATAATATATGTTATGACCCTGTGTAAATGTATTCCTGAATATAGTTAGTGTTTCTTTTTTTTTTTTTTTTGGTTTTTGGGCCACACCCGGTAACGCTCAGGGGTTACTCCTGGCTATGCGCTCAGAAGTTGCTCCTGGCTTGGGGGACCATATGGGACGCCGGGGGATCGAACCGCGGTCCGTCCAAGGCTAGCGCAGGCAAGGAGGCGCACCTTACCTTTAGCGCCACCGCCCGGCCCCTAGTGTTTCTTTTTTTAACGTAATGAAAATTGGCCGAAAAATTGCCTGACTTTTTTTAACCCATTTACTGTTACATTTCTAAAAAGTACCGCCTGGCAATGTGGCTCAACTATAGATTATTTACTTTGCATGGGTGATGCCCCGAGTTTCATGACTACCTCACCACCCCTCCCACCTCCAGAAGTAAGAAGCTCCTAGGCTTGTCATCGCATGTAGCTAGGCAATAGTTGATTATTCTCATTCCTTCAAACATTTTAGCCATTCAGCTGACTTTGGACATGTAAGTTATTTCCAGTTTGCTAATATTAGGAATACTACCACTGAGTTTATACCTCCTGTGTCTTTGTGTGACAGTACTGCCTTTCATGCCATCACATCCTTTTTATTGTTATTTAGAGCTGTAATATATTTGATCATAACTTGTAATGAGTGGATTTTCCCTTCACTTTTCACTTGTAATTTTTCATTGTTGATATTTTTTAACTGTGAAGCCTCAAAGAAGGCATTTTTCTTTAGGTAAAATACACACTGCAGAGCATGAGAATGTCTGAATGTCATATTGATTCTCTTTCCTCAGGTTCCCTTAGCAGAACTGGCCAGCAAATATGTTCCCCTTAAAGGATGCAGAAATGGGTGCCTTTACCTTCTTTGCCTCTGCCCTACCACATGACGTCTGTGGAAGCAATGGACTTCCTCTCACACCAAATTCCATCAAAATTTTAGGGTGCTTTCAAATCCTGAAGACTCTTACCCATCCCAGACTGTGTCAGTATGTGGATATCTCTAGAGGAAAGCATGGTGAGTTACTGCTTTTCTATTTGGGGCTTTCAACTCTTATCAGGATAAATTATAAACATACAATAAGTATATCATTAACATGTGCATGTGCTGTCATATATGTGCCTGCATCTACATGTGTGTATACCACAGAGTCCTGTTTTCATGCTTGACCAGTTCTTCTAGGTGAAGTCTAAATGAAGGATTTTAGCCCTTCCTGATCCTGACCTACTTTCCTACTAGGATGTATTTCTTATCAACTCTATCCCATCACCCTCCAGCCCAATCAAACTGAATCATTTGAGTTTTCTAACTATAACTGTTTCTCTGGTGTCCTTTAAAAACAACAGCAGGGGTTAGAGCAATAGCACACTATAGGGCATTGCACATGGCTGACCCAGGATGAAGCTGGGTTCGATCCCCAGTGTCCCATATGGACCCCCGAGCCAGGAGCGATTTCTGAGTGCATAGCCAGGAGTAACCCCTAAGCATCACCAGGTGTGATCCAAAAACAAAAACAAAAAAAAAAAAAAGAAAGAAAGAAAAGAAACACAATAGCAAAACAGCTTCAGCAGTTGGCTGATTTCTCTCCTGAGTTGGGTTAGGAGATGCCCATTCCCTGCCATCTGAGCTTGGTTGCTCTCCTAGACTTGATTTTTTTTTTTGAGAGGGGGGTGGTCCTGGGCTTAGAAATTGCTCCTGGCAGTCTCGGGAGACCTTATAAAATGCTGGGAATCCATCCTGGGTTGGCTGCATGCAAAGCAAACGTCCTACTGCTGTCCTATCTCTCCACCCCCATGATTTTTTGGGGGGTGGAAGGGTTGCACCCGGCAGCACTCAGGGGCTATTTCTGGCTCTACACTTAGAAATTGCTCCTGGCAGGCTCGGGGGACTATATGGGATGCCGGGATTTAAACCATAGTCCTTCTGCATGCAAGACAACTGCCCTAAATCCATGCTGTCTCTCCAGCCCCGTGATTTTTAGGTTTTATTTTGTTGGTCTCTTCTGAGGCTTCTCAGTTTTTGCAGTTTAGGACTGAATGACCTCCACCTCTGACCTCATGAGCCACCTCTTCATCCATTTCTTAGTATCCAATGAAAAAAAAATGTTTATGAAAAGAAATCAGTGAAAAAATGTTTGTTGAATGAGTGAACAGATGAAAGACAACCATGTCTAAATGTCTGAATCATCCCTGTGTTCATATCCAAAAATCAGGGCTTTCTATGTTAGGGAAACCACCTATTTTTTTTTCTGTTCGTTTTTAGTCTTTGGCCACACCTGATGACTTTCAGGGGTTACTCCTCACTATGCGCTCTGAAATCGCTCCTGGCTTGGGGGACCATATGGGACACGGGGGATTGAACCGCGGTCCATCCTAGGCTAGCGTGCACAAGACAGACGCCTTACTGCTTACACCACCGCTCCGGCCCCATGGGAAACCACCTATTCTTAAGTACATTCTTTTACCTGTTACAAGGAAACAAACCCAGTAATGTTAGGAACTTTAGGATTATTTACTGGGATGTCTTTTTTGCCTGTCAGAAATCATTTGGATTAGCTCTGAATAAAAAAAGAGTTACCAACTTTTTGGTTTAGTTGTGTTTTGAGGAGGCCTCTTCTCCTTGGACTTCTGGAGACCAATTCTGTCAATACTCAACCTGGCTATGTAAGCCTAATGGTTGGAACTTAGGTCTGGTGGTACAGTTCTACTTGACCTACTTGGTACTGGGGATAGAACTATGGCTACCGCATATAATGCTTGTGCTTCAATCCTTTGTGCTGTCTACAAACCCTAAGTTTTGGGGGGGAGAAGTGGAATTGAAATTTATATTAACCTTTTCTTAAAGGGTTAATGCACAAAAGAGTCCAACACCACACATTCTACCAAAGTGTCCACATCCCATCACTGTTGTCCCAGTGTCCTCACCTGCCTGTTATCCACTTACACCTCTTGCCATGGTAACTTCCTACTAAAGACCAGTTCTCAATTTCTGTTGCCTTTGAGCATTTGTTATTTCCTTACTGTGTTTCTTTATATCCCACATATGAGGGAATTCATTCAGCATCTTTCCTTCTTTGACTAACTTCACTCAGTATGATACTTTCCTTATGTTGTGAGATTTCTTTTATTTTTTTTATCTTTATTTAAACACCGTGATTACAAACATGACTGTAGTTGGGTTTTAGTCACAAAAAGAACACCCTCCTTCACCATTTACTGCATCATATTTTTCATCACTGCAGCTCACACATGTTCCAAACTTTGTAGCCTCAGGCTCCCAAACTAGGACCTGGAAAGACATGGCCTGGAAGCAAACAGGAAGTCAACACAGGAAATAATCCACACAGTTAAAGGGTATAAGAACAAGTTCAGAAATTCCAACACTTAAGCCAGTAATCCCACCACACAAGCCTTCTGCTCCTAAGAAGGAAAACAGCTTAGTGGAGGAAGACCAAAGAATGAGCCCTTGCCTTCTTGAAACCCAGGCTTTTATTATCAAGAACTAGTCCACACTCTAAGGTGGGGAAGGAATACCAAGTACGGAGTGACCCAGTAATCCCATCACCAGATCATACCCTAGGGTGGAGTGTGAATACTGATTAGAATAGGACGCAGTAATCCAACATCAAACCTTTATGGAAGCTTACTTAATACTATGTTATCCTTGTGCAAAGATGAGAAATACAGGATTACAGTTCTAAAATAAGGTCAAGATGTAGCAGAGGAGAAAAACTCAAACAGTATAATTTAGTAATAATATAGCAATATTTATACATATCAATAACATAGCAATATATAAAGCAATTTAGCCATAATATAGTTGCTATAATAGATAATGTCGCATGTTTGTATACAAAGGAGAAAATAACCAACTCTTTATTGAAGAGTATTTGCTATTGCTCAAATCCCTATATATAAATTTTGGGTAGTTAAAGGGCATTAGAAAAGAGATGGTGGCTTTCAGTCTTATATATTTATGTTCAATTATGTTAATGACACTGGTGACCTAAAAGGATTGATGAATTTTTGAAAGATATACTGGTTTTGATTGGTGACATATTCCTAAGAAATCAAATCTTAATGTCTTTTGTTAGACATTTGTGTTTGGGGCCACACCCAGCTATGTTCAGAGCTTACTCCTAGTTCTCCTGCTCAAGGAACACTCCTGGTTGGCTTAGAGGACCATAGGTGGTGCCAGGGATCAAACTCAATCTGGTATGTGCAAGTCAAGTGCCTTCTGTGTCTTCCCCATTCACCAGCCCAAAACATTTGTATTTATAAAGGAAAATGAATTTCTGGATTATAATATGTTTTCCAAAAATGTTTGAGAGTACTTAAAGGGTACAAGAATGAGTTCAGGAATTCCAACACTCAAGCCAGCAATCCCACCACACAAGCCTTTTCCTAAGAAAGAAAGCAGCTTAGTGAAGGAAGACCAAAGAATGAGCCCTTGCCTTCTTGAAACACAGGCTTTTATTAGCAAGAACCAGACCATGCCCAAAGGTGGGAAAAGAATACCAAGTGTGGTTATGTATAAGTATATATCAACGTACATACTTGGCACATCAAAGTATATATCAATGTTTATATCAACGCATATACTTAGTACATCAAAGAAAAACATATATCCAAAAGAGGAATAACACATAAAGTCATAATATATAAAGTCATTAATCATTTCTTTTTTACATTGTAGTTGAAGTAACATGGTTACAATTATAACATGGTTATAGTACTTATATAGAGAAAATTATTGGCCTTCTACAGCCACCGAGTGTATACTGAATTTTCCTTCAATCTGTTTTATGGGTTCTGATCTATCTCCAAGGTCTTTACCCATTTTGAAATAGATTTTATGTATGGTGTGAAACAGAGATACAGCTCCATTCTTTTGCAAGTATATTTCCATTATTTTCCATTATCTTTTTTTTTATTTTATTTTATTTTTTATTTTTAATTATGAGAACAAGGATGCAAAGAAAGAGGACAAGGTAAAGTTACAGTGGAAGGACAATCACCCATAAAATAATTCTCAGAAGTCCCCTTGCTGATATCTTAACTTTGAAATTTCAGCCAAAGAACATTAAGATAAATAAGACAGAATCCATGTACAATTACTTTGTCCCGCAAGTCCCAAGATTGTAACACATTATAATATTTCTTAACAGCACACAAGGCAATCTAAAGCCATAAAACTTACGTAACTCCTTAAACATTACAGGCATAGTACTTTTTTTACATTTCCATGTACGTGCATATTAGCTTAAGTTAACCTCAAATTTTAAGTGGGTTCTTTTTAAGGATTAGAGTCAAAGGAGCGCAGTAAAAATGGTGTTAGAGTGGCAATTGTTGTTTGCATAGGCCCATCAAAATATGAGGGACATGGAAAGAAATAACCTTGACCTAAATACAAAGAGACCCGACCCCTGAAGTTTCCTGGCACAAGACCAACTCTAAGCTCCAGGCAAGCTAGATCGTCCAATCCAAGACATTGTCTGTAGTGCTAACACACTTTTATTTTTTACACAGTCTCTGTTGTTGGTATCATGTTTCTGTATTAAAGATCCTGTAAACTGCATATCCTACATTGAAGTCAGGATGTGGAGCGTCCTCTCGTTTCACCTCACAATCAAAGGGCAATGCAGGGAGCCCTGTCCTGTAAGCAGGTCGTTGATGTTGTTAAGTCTTCTCAGTGTTAAGGGAAGTCTCTTTTGAGCAGGTCGATGTCTGAGCATTGTAGGGTCTTCCGTGGTAGAGGATTACTTCCAGGTGATGTTATAGACAAGCCTGGATGTTTTGTGGATGGCTTCCCTGGTTCAGGGGTGAATGGAAAATGCCCTTCTGAGGTCTGTGCCAGGTCAATGTTCAGGGTGTAAGGTCCCCTTGCACTACAAGATTTGTGTGTTCCAATCTCTATTAGATAGGATCTTATTTGTATGTATAGTATTTTCCCATTTTAATGTGCCTATGCAAAAAAGGAGCAATGCCACGTGGTGTTATTGGCGCATATGGGGGCCATAGGAACAATTCCAACAATTCCCATGATATGGTTCAATCATAAGCATTAAACTGGGGGACTCTTTCACCAAAATTCCTTGTTAAACAGCTCAAAAAGAGAAGATAAAAAGTGGTTAGAATCATCATTGTATAAAACAACATTTAGTAAGAATTATAGTTGTCAGAGAAAAAACACAAAATATTCTAAAGAAATACGTGTCCATTTTATGTATGTATGTTATGAAACAGTTTGGGGTTGTTACACACAATGCATGGCTTTGGTCTGTGATTAGGATTGTACACAACTGAAGTTAAAAAGAGTAATGTAGGTTAGTGACGTTTGGGGGGGTTAGAGAGTTAAGGAGTAAAAAAGAGCTTTGTAGGGGTGTGTGAAAGGGCAGAATAAAAAATGAACATTCTAGATATGCAAAACATACTCTCAATAAATGAAGTACGCGCGGGGGCTCATGCCCCCTCGCGGTTCTGTAGTTTTTGGATGCATAGGGAGGAATTTCTCACCCCCTCCCCCCAGGGCCCGATTAACCAGGCGTGGCCCTGAAGACCCGCCTGGTGTGGGGGGGGGATCTTGTTCCCCTGGACTATGTGGTCAGCCCAGGGGGCCTATGGCTAGCTTTCCTGCCCAAAGCCCCCAACATACCAGGCAAAGGAACCAGAAATCCTGGCATGCAGAGTGTTCTGAGCCCAGCCGAGCCTCTGTAGTTTTTGGATGCACAGTGAGGAATTTCTCACCCCCTCCCCCCCAGGGCCCGATTAACCAGGTGTGGTCCTGAAGACCCGCCTGGTGTGGGGGGGGATCTTGTTCCCCTGGACTATGTGGTCAGCCCAGGGGGCCTATGGCTAGCTGTCCTGCCCAAAGCCCCCAACATACCAAGCAAAGGCACCAGAAATCCTGGCATGCGGAGTGTTTTCCATTATCTTTTTGCAGTTTTTTTCATTATTTCAGAGATTGACCTGGCTTCACTTCTATTTATACCAACTAAGTTAGTTGTTCATACATCTGTGTCTTTGCTTTCAGATTTTCCATGTTCTTGAAAGTTCATTTTTACGCTAGAATCAAACTTTTTATTACTGTATCTTTAGATATAGTTTAAAGTTGAGAGGTTATTATTTATGTAGATTATAAGTTTATTTGTAAACTTCTTTTGGTTTAGTGGAAAATCAAATATGCTTCAAATTAGTTTTTTATAATGAGGTAATCTATTAAGAACTAAATTCTAGATGCTTACCAAAAATCTGGAAAGACGATTAGTTGCAAGATTTATAATGTTCACACAATCTGCTCTCCCAGTGAAGTATGGAGGTGTTAGATATAAGTCTCTTTGGGGGATCTAAGACCTCTTGCATATGTTGCATGAGCAGTATTCTCCACACATCTGGAAAATAAGTTTGCTTTATATCTTTCTCATCAGTTGATCTTTGAGTTGTGAAGCCTCTGCGGCTGGTTGGATGAACATCTAAGGAAACTAAATTTGACAGTTAAAATAGCAGCTCTTAACACCAGTGCCATCCGGGTAGCAGGAGGTCTGTGGATTTCCTGAAGTTGTACATAATAGCTTGGATGTGCACATGCAAACACACACCCCTGATTTTCTGGACAACAACTCTGTTTTTAAAAATCATTCTCAAAAACCATTCTTGATACTAAAATAGCATTTAAAAGTGTTATATCCAGAGCTATGAGAGAGAATTTTGCTTCTTTATGTAAAAACAAAATTGAGAGGTTGTAATGTAGAACCCCCAAACCTTCTAAAATTAAATTGGGAGGGTCAGTGCGGTGGTACAAGGTGTATGGTGTTTGCCTGGCCTGCGCTAGCCTAGGATAGACTGTGGTTCCTGGCATCCCATATGGTCCCCCAAGCCAGGAGTGATTTCTGAGCACATAGCCAGGAGTAACAACTGAGCATCACCAGGTGTGGCCCAAAACCAAAATTAAATTAAATTAAATTGGGGGCTGGAGCAGTGGCGCAAGAGGTAAGGCATCCGCTTTGCCTGTGCTAGCCTAGGATGGACCGCAGTTCAATCCCCAGCATCCCATATGGTTCCCCAAGTTAGGAGCCATTTCTGAGTGCATAGCCAGGAGTGACCCCAGAGTGCCACCAGGCATGGCAAATAAATAAATAAATAAAAATTAAATTAAATTGGCCTGTACCTCAGAGTATATCATGTTTCCCAATCTCAAGATTCACTGCATTATCACTACTGCATAAAGGTTTTTTTATGCTACGTAGAAGCAAATCTAATAAACCTGAAGTTGGATTCCCTAATACATCTGGGGTGAAAGGTGTATTTTTTAACTTTATGAAGAGAACTCTGTTGATTAGTGAGAACCACAGCCACAGAAGACTTTCTAGATTCAGTCATCTGCCAAAAGTTTAGAAAGGAACTTTTAGAAGGTTTATTGGTGATATTAAAAACTCTTTTAAGACAGGGTCTGGAGAGATAGTATAGTGGGTAGGGCTCTTCCTTCTTGCATATAACAGATCTTGATTCAATCCCCCCATCCCATCTGGACTTCCATCCCATTAGGAATGATTCCTGAGTACAGAACCAGGAGTAGCCCCTGATCACTACCAGATGTGATCACTACCATAACAACAAAAATATTGTAAGACAAAATTTTTGCTTTTGTTGATTATTTTATAAATAAGTGTAGCCCCCTCAAACCAAAAATCAAACAAAAGCAAAACACTGTTGCTAATTTTGCACATGAACCTTCTTTGTAATTGTCAACATCCTATAGGAATTGAACTCTTAGGCAAAGTTAGATACTGCTAATTTGGAGCCAGCCCAAAATTGGGAGACCATTAGACCTATTTCCAATATTGCTAGATATTCTGCCCACTGCTTTTCCTATTGAAGTTCAGCAGCCCTCTCTGCTAGGATGGTGTAGGTCACAGTTAGCTATAAAATTCAAATCCTTCCAGTTTTATTACCCAAAATGAAAAAATATATTGGTGATTGTCAAAAGGTTAGGGATTTTGATTTCCATTTTTATGTTTGCAGTCTCCTTGTCTTGCAAACTTCAGGAGCAAAGAGCTGAATCAGAATAAGTATTTACATAGCAGTTTGTTCCAAAATGCCACAGCCATTTCAGTTGTATCTAGCTTGGAAGATATTAAGAGGTTTCCTATCTACAGTGTCCCAGGTGAATGCACATTTCTCAATGATGTATTCCTACATGATTTTGGTTTGGACTCCACTTAATGATCAGGATTTTTTTTCTTTTCTTTTGTCTTTGCTATGAAGACAACTCACATCTTGTCATTGTTAGTGGCCATACCTTCCTCATCTTCCACAGAGTTACATGTTCCATATGGTCTGTTTTGGTGACATTGTGTTTTCATATGTTAGGTTGCTCAGAAAGTCAAGCTTTTGTTGTTTTTCTATAGATTGCATAAAACTGATTCAAGATGATACTTTTTACTTGTTAAATTAACTGGATGAAGTATTTAATCCAAAAAGCAGACATTGGATTAGAATTTGAGGGCTTGCTTGTGAAAATGAAAGTTTGGGAAATTCTGTTTAAAAATAAGACACTCCCAGAAAGAGAAGCCCCTGAACTCTGCTGAAACTCAGATGCCAGCACCCCTATCTGCCTGTCTTCTGTGCTGTGCTGCATTTTCGGCATGATTTCATCCTGTGTGTGGCTCATCAGCGGACGGCTCGCCTTCCTTGGAGCCTTCCCTGGAGGTAAGTTTACACACCGAGAAAGGGAGGAGGCCAGAGGAGCGCGGCCGCTCCGCTTCGTCCCGGCTGTGCACATCATTTAGCCAATGAATACAACCACAACACATAGAAAAGCCCACAATACAAGTGTGACAATGGGGAAACAACGCAGGCCAGCGCCAGACATAGAAAATGACGATGGCAACTCTGATGACTTGAACATGACCAACCAACTAGTCAGTCTCTCAGATAAGGAGTTTAGAGTCACATTATGGAAGATGTTCAAAGAACTCAAAGAAAGTATAGAAGAGAACACTAATAAGAATCAAGAGAATATGAAGATAGAAATCAGAAAACTCCAAACTGAAATTTCAGGTCAAATATCAGGTCTGAAAAACTCAGTAGATGAATTAAAGAAAAAAATGGTTGAGCTTTTCCATGGGTTAACAGCAGCTGAGGACAGAATTAGTACACTGGAAGATGAGATGAATAACAATTCCATACAGCAGAAGAAATTGGAAAAAGGCCTTAAAGCAAATGATCAAACAATGGAAAAATTACTCAAAGAATGGGAACAGATGAAAATAGAAGTCTATGATAAGCTCAACAGAAACAACTTAAGAATCATTTGAGTCCCAGAGACCCAGGAAGAAAATCTCCAGGAAGAATCAACAGTCAAAAGCATCATTAAAGAGAAACTACCAGAGCTAAAGAATACATGCGATCAAATCCTGCATGCTTGAATAGTACCAACTAAAAGAGATCCCAGAAAAAACACCCCAAGACACATCCTAGTCACAATGACGAATCCCAAAGATAGAGACAGAATTCTGAAAGCAGCAAGATAGAAAAGAGAAATTACATTCAAGGGAGCATCCTTGAGATTTACTGCAGATCTGTCACCGGAGACACTCAAGGCCAGAAGGCAGTGGTGGGATATAGTGACAAAACTCAATGAAATAGATGCTTCGCCTAGAATACTGCACCCAGCAAAACTCACTTTCAGGTTTGAAGGAACAATGCATGGTTTCACAGACAAACAACAGCTCAGAAACTTTACAGACTCAAAACCATTACTAAAAGAAAAACTGAACGGCCTACTTTAAGACAAGACTGACCAACAGACACACCAAACTTCAATATAAAGATGGCACTAACTCTCAGGACAATTCTTTCTCTCAATGTCAATGGACTAAATGCACCAGTTAAGAGACACAGAGTGGCTAAATGGGTCAAAAAACTCAATCCAACCTTCTGCTGCTTACAAGAAACGCACCTGAATAGTCAGAACAAACATAGACTCAAAATAAAAGGCTGGAGGAAAATCATCCAAGCAAACAACACCCATAAAAAAGCTGGAGTGGCCATACTAATATCAGATAATGCAAACTTTATACTTAGGAAAGTTGTAAGGAACAAAGATGGACATTTTGTATTAATCAAGGGATACGTACAGCAGGAAGAAATCACTCTCCTAAACATATATGCACCGAATGAGGGGCCAGCAAAATATTTAATAAAATTGTTGACAGATCTGAAAAATAATATCAATAACAACACAATAATTGTGGGAGACCTCAACACGGCATTGTCAACACTTGACAGGTCAACCAGACTGAAACCCAACAAGAATATACTAGACCTGAAAAGAGAAATGGAAGAAAGAGGCCTAGTAGATATATACAGGACACTCCACCCCCAGAAGCCTAGATACACATTCTTCTCTAATGTACATGGGACATTCTCCAGGATAGACTACATGCTAGCACATAAAACATACCTCCATAATATCAAGAGGATAGAAATTTTGCAGGCTACCTTTGCTGACCACAAGGACCTAAAATTATACGTGAACTACAAAGGGACACAGAAGAAAAACTTTACTATCTGGATGTTAAACAGCCTAATACTGAATAACCAGTGGGTCTGAGATGAAATCAAAGAGGAAATCAAAACCTTCCTAGAAACAGATGACAATGGAGACACAAACTATCAGAACCTATGGGACACAGCAAAAGTGGTACTGAGAGGTGGTACTGAGAGGAAAATTTATAGCTTTGCAAGCACACATCAGAAAAGAAGAAGGGGCATACCTGAATAGCTTAATGACGCAGCTCATAGAATTAGAAAGTACTCAACAAAAGGACCCAAAAATAGGGAGACAGAAGGAAATAACACAGCTGAGAGCAGAAATCAATGAAGTGGAAACCCAAAAAAACAATCCAAAAGATCAACATGGTATTAAAATAAAGACAGCATGGTATTAGAATAAAGACAGGCCCTCAGATCAGTGGAATAGGCTTGAATACTCAGGGAATGCTCCCCAGACATACAATCACCTAATTTTTGATAAAGGAGGAAGAAATCCTAAATGGAGCAAAGAAAGCTTCTTCAACAAGTGGTGTTGGCATAACTGGCTAGCCACTTGCAAAAAATTGAACTTAGACCCCCAGCTAACATCATGTACGAAGGTTAAATCCAAATGGATAAAAGACCTCGATATCAGACCCGAAACCATAAGATATATAGAACAACACTTAGGTAAAACACTCCAGGACATTGAGACTAAAGGCATCTTCAAGGAGGAAACTGCATTCTCCAAGCAAGTGAAAGCAGAGATTAACAGATGGAATATATTAAGCTGAGAAGCTTCTGCACCTTAAAAGAAATAGCGCCCAGGATACCAGAGCCCCTCACTAAGTGGGAGAAACTATTCACCCAATACCCATCAGATAAGGAGCTATTTTCATCATAAGCTCTAGTTCTTGACCTGTGCAGCTACCAAGATCTCTAGATACAGAGGTCTGATTTATCACCCATGACAAAGCAGAAGTCATCCATACACCACAAAAGCACTGAGGGGAGAGTAAATGAACAGACAAGGAGTCTACAGTCAATCCCATGACAGTATACTTCAAAGGTGGAGAAACCTTGTATGTCCTAGGCCAAGGGAATTCTCTCTCATGCCCCAATATTTACTATGTCTATGCAGGAAAAAAAAGAAAGGCACAAAATAATCTTTTTTATCTATTTATTCATTTATTTTTATTATCTTTTTATTTTATTTATTTTTGACTTCTTTGTTTTGGTGTAGACAGAGGCGATTTCTGGCGCATAGCTAGGAGTAACCCCTGAGCACTGCTGGGTGTGGCCCCCTCAAAAAAAGTAAAAGGCCAATATAAGTATGAAAGTACTTAAGGTAATAAATTTAATCTGTTTCTCTTGAGCTTGAAATCACAGCAGTACTTAGAACCAACATGAAGATTTTAAACCGTGGTATATATCCTAATTTATTTGCCACTGATGACTCAAAAATCTTTGAATGACTGCTGATTAAACAACAAGGCAGAATTATTTTAATGAATAGACCAAAATGTACATAGAGAATAATAGGATTATAAAATAACATATTACAATTTATCGGTAGTTGCATCTACATTTTAACCATACCTCTAAGTCAGCTCAAGGTTCCTTCAGAGCTGTAGGACCAGGATCCCATATAGATTAAGTGCCAGTTATTAACTTCTTTATACTACAGTGGAGTTGAGGAGGCAAGTGTAAAATATAGGGCAAGTCATCATGAAAAGAACAAAGATTAACTTTTAGAAGGTAAAGCAAAGGACAACTGGGAATTTATTCTTTAGAGATTCCTCTGTTGTCTCCCAACCCCCCCTTCCCATCCCTTTAACAGGTTGGATCAGGATCACACTTATCTAAAATGATCTTCCCTATTCAGAGTAAAATGACTATAGATTTTTAGTGTTGACAAAAATGTCTTCATAATAACATCTTGGTTAGTGTTTGGTAACTAGAGACTTATATAATCTTGCTCTTGTCACATAAAATAGACCTATAAAAAGTTTTCATTGTCTGTTTGAGCTTGTAAATATTTATTGAAGAGTGGGAAACCGGGAGACAGCTGAATAAGTTGGATGGCCTGATTTCCATGTGTGAGGCCCCAAGTTCTGTCCACTGTTACATGTTTCACTAAGCCCTTGTGGATCCCAGCATCACTGACCCAAGTAGCACTGTATTTTCAGACCCAATAGTAAGCCATCTAACCATGTTGGCTAAATACTGTCAAGAGGAGCCAGAATGATAGCACAGCAGTAGGGTGTTTGCCTTGCACATGGCTGACCTGGGACAGACCCAAATTCAATCCCCAGCACCCCATATGATCTTCCAAGTTTGCCAGGAATGATTTCTGAGTGCAGAGCCAGGAACAACTTCTGAGCACAGCTGGGTGGGTTTATTTATAAATAAAGAAAAAAAAAATATATATATATATTATCAGGAGTGGTCCCAGTATTCTGAGTATTAGTTGGGAGGCCCTGAAAAATATTTACATAGACATTGTTTATTATAGGTGATGAGCCATCCTCTAATTTTACTGGAAACATGTAAAGAATGATGCAATACCCGTACTCTGATAGTCTTTCATGATGAATCCCTTCCTTTCTGGAAAATAAAAACCTTCATCTTTCAATCTCTCCTTATTTGATTCCTTTATTATCTTCCTTGCTTAATATGGCTTTCTTTCCTATTTCAAGTACTGAAATTGCTGTTACTCTGTTCAAGAGGCTTTCTTTAGCGGTTTCATTTCATCTACCAATATTTTTCAGCCCTCTGTTTCAGATTGGAGTTTTCTGATTTCTATCATTGTGGTCTGTTTAGCTCGATCTATGCTTTCTTTGAGCATCCTCCATATTTCTTCTCTAAACACCTTATCTGAAAGGATATCTAACTGATTGGTACTTTTGGGGTCATCAGAGCTGCCATCTTCATTCTCTATACATAGTGTTGTCCTCCATTGTTTCTCCATTGCCACACTTGTAGTATGGTTTTTAATATGTGTTGTGGTGGAATTCATGGGCTAGAAAATGTGTGTGGTCAGCTCCTCTGGCTCCATGCATAATGGTTGGGAACAGCTTACCAGGTGTTGGGCTCTGAAGAATTTATGTTTGTTGTCCTCTATTTTGGCTGTCTCACACAGGGAAGTGGGAGGGAGTGAGGCAGCCGCCGTTTCTAATGGCTCTCTTGTGCCCAAACACACAGCAGGAATAAGCCTCTACGCTTTTTGGGTGGGGGTGTTGGGCCCTGAAGAGATAATGTTCTCTGTCATCTGCTTGGCTGTCTCACGCAGGAAAAGTCTGGCCTAGGGTTTTAGAATGAAGACAAGACACCCTAATGTTTTTTGGAAAAAATGTAGTTCATATTAGAAACATTGTTTTGGTACACACTCCATTACCTCTGGGAGGAAGGTTGATATTTGGCCAAGGATTACTGCTTCAGTCTATTAAAATGCTTCAAAGTTCCATATCATTTTGAAGCTTTGGCAAGTATTGGTTTATGATATTGTGAATGCATTTCCAGAAGAAGCCAGAAAATTTATTTTCTAAATCATCTTAGGTCTAACAAATTTAAGTCTACTGCCAAACACTTTAGAAAACTGTCATAGATGAGATTTATGAGTGTCCAACATGAAATGATTAACTATTGAGAGTTTTTTTGGAGTTCTAGCAGGGGAGCACAGCTACTCATAAACCTGAGCCATCCTCTTCAACCGAGCAAGAGATTTGGGAGGGATGCACATGGATGGTGAGAGAGGAAGGGGACACCCCTAGTCTCCACGTCACTCTGATCAACCCTGTGATAAATGGGGTGACAAATGCCACAGCCAGATCACTCTCACATCCTGAAATGAACTATTATTAAAAAAAATTAGACATTTTGTAGGTTCTAAAGGATGTGTTTTTTATGAAAATCAATACTATCTATGTATTACTGTTATTCCTGGTTTATAACCATAGTATGGGCCTCTACGTTTCTCACAGGGAGGAATACTATTTAGATAATGACTGTCATCATCTATGACACTTTTCTTTAAGTAGCTATGTCATGCTTGATGCAAGTTAATTCAGTTTTCAAATGTTTTTTATTAGATGCTTCTGCATTTGATGTGTCATTCTAGTGCAACAGTGAGCAAGACAGCAGCACTCCTGCCACCATGAAATATATCATTGAGTGGTGAACAAAGACATAAAGTAAAAGCATATACAGTTGAAATAAGTGCTATAAAGGAAAATGTGCAGCATTTTATAGGAGTAGAAAACTAATTTGAGGGAATAGAAAACTCTTTAAGGAAGTTAAATTTAACTGAGATCAGAGGAAATAACAACAATTTTTCTAGGTCCTCATTGTATATTACCTCATTTTGATTTCTCAATAATCCCGGGGTAGCTTCCATTACATTCCTCATTTTCCAGAAGAGAAAACATGACATTGGGAACTTAATAAACTTCCCCAAGTTCACATAACAAATGAGTAATAAACCTGGGATCTGAGCCCAGACATAAGAGTCTGCGCCCTTAGCCACCATGCTTCGCTGTAGGAATTTACTAAGAAATATCATGGAACATAAATCTCAGGAAAGATCATTTCAGGCAATGGACACCCACGTGCTAGTCTCCCAAGTCAAGATGGAAGGCAAGCCAGTGAGATTAGGAGCTGTTGAGGAGATACAATAGCAAAAGAAACCCAAGAGAGGGAGAGACAGAGAAAGAGAGAGTTAGAAAATCAGAATTATTATTTTTATTATTATTGGTTTTTGGGTCACACCCGGCAGCACTCAGGGGTTACTCCTGGCTCTATGCTCAGAAATTGCCCCTGGCAGGCACGGGGGACCATATGGGATGCCGGAATTGGAACCACCGTCCTTCTGCATGAAAGGCAAACACCTTACCTCCATGCTATCTCTCCGGCCCCCAAAATTAGAATTATTAATTATTATTTACTTAAGACTTGAATATGAAAATATGTTGGAGAAGCAAACTAATTTGAGAAGAACAGTTAAAAAATGTTAAAGTGAAAAAGTAAAAAGTAAAGGGATGGGTGTTGGAATACTGTATGAAATTCAACTATCTACAACCTTTTTACTTTTATCTCACAATGATTCAATTAAAAAAAATTTTTTTAAAGGGGCCAGAGCAGTAGCACAAGTGATAGGAAGTCTGGCTTGCACGTGCTAACCTAGGATGGACTGTGGTTCGATCCCCCAGCATCCGTATGGTCCCTCAAGCCAGGAGCAATTTCTGAGTGCATAGCCAGGAGTAATGCTTGAGCATCACTGGGTGTGACCCAAAAACCAAAAACCAAAAAAAAATTTTTTTAAGATTCTTAAAGTGATTTACTGAGAATAATACTGACTTGACCCTGAATTGTACAATGAAATGAACTACAGAGTCTTCTGGCAACAGAGAAAGAAATAATATGAAGAGGGATTGAATTTGGTTTATTTGGATTTGAAAAAAAAAGGAAACTACGCCTAAATTTTTAACTGTAACTTTTAGCCATTATTGGTATCATTTGCTGAACTAACACTAAAATAAATAGATTGAGGAGAAAAAAATGTAATTTCAATTTGAGTTCTGTTGAGTTCGAAGTGACTTTTATGTTAAAATAAGATGTATGCTAGAGAAGTTTTAGGCTTGAGATAAAATTAGGAAGTAATTTTAGCACTGAGAGTAGATGAAGAGAAAGCAAAGTATGAAATTCTAGCATCTAAGTGGAAGAACTGGAAGTTTTTTTTTTTTTAGAACTGGAAGCTTTTAATTAGGTTTTTGTTTATTTTAGGGGCCACACCCAGCTGTTCGCAGGGATTACTACTGGCTATGCATTCAGAAATTACTCCTGATGGTGCTCAGGGAACCATATGGGATGCCAGGGATGGAACCTGATTTATTTATATGCAAGATAAGATCTTGCCCTCTGTATATCTCTCCACTCTCACCACCTCTTGTCTGGTTCTTTTAAACCCTGTATCTGCCCTGAAATGATCTTTTTCCAGCTCCCCGAACAGTGTAAGCCCATTTATACTTTTCTCTAGTCTCCTCATATTCATTCACTGAAAAACATTTGGTGACATGGGGTAGGTCAGAGAAATTTCTGGGAAGTCTGAAGCTTTGGTTTTGCATATATGAACCCCTATGTTTGCTTCCTACCATGTAATCCCCCATTTTCTATACTCATAGGGTCACTCTGATGACTTCCAGCAATGATGTGCCACTGGCCTGAGCATAGGCTCATCAGCACTGTACTGCCAGGTTCCCCAAACACCCCTGAGAAGACCAATTTTTTAAACTGGGGACATTGGTGGTGGGAAATGTACATTGGTGAAGGGTGCTGGGACATGGAATGACTGAAAATCATAAACAACTTTGAAACTATATATCAACATGATTCAATTAAAAATTGATTAAGTATAAAAGATTAATTAGTAAGAGCCTTGTTTTGGATCTGCTACTGTGTGCAAGTTTTAGTCATTAGGGATGTTTGCTGAGTGGAAAAGATGTGAAATGCTCTTTGGAGTCCTGTTTTCTGAGACAATGTCAGAAACTGAAAGTTAGTGCATAACATTGAATCCACCAGCATTTTATATTATGACTTGATCTCAGACGACCCCCCCATACTACAAATAAGCACAAGTCAATATCTCCATAGTCTTGATATAGAAAACTCCTAGTCTGCTTGAGTTTTGAACTCAATTTCAAAAACCTGCATTTGAACCATACTCTGAAAGACAATCTGTTTCTAACCCTTTTTTTTTAAATTAATATCTGTATTTAAACACCTTGATAACAAATATGATAGTAGTTAGGTTTCAGTCATTTAAAGAACACCCTTCTTCACCAGTGCAACATTCCCATCACTAATGTCTCAAATCTCCCTCCTCCCCACCTCACCCCCGCCTACACTCTAGATAGGCTTTCCACTTTGCTCATTCATTCACATTGTTATGAGAGTTCTCAGTGTAGTTGTTTCTCTAACTGCACTCACCACTCTTTGTGGTGAGCTTCATGTCGTGAGCTGGACCTTCCAGACCTCATCTCTTGTCTCTGAGAGTTACTGAAAAAAATGTCTTCTTTTTTTCTTAAAACCCATAGATGAGTGAGACTATTCTGCATCTATCTCTCTCCCTCTGACTTATTTCACTCAGCATAATAGATTCCGTGTACATCCATGTATAGGAAAATTTTATGACTTCATTTCTCCTGACAGCTGCATTGTGTATATGTGTATTTCATTGTGTATATGTACCACAGTTTCTTTAGCCATTCATCTGTTGAAGGGCATCTTCTTAATTTCTCCCTTCATTTCACAGTTCCTACATCTTCATCCAAGCTTTTTCTTCTCCTAGTCTATGTTAAAAGAAGAACCACGTTTTTTGTTCTGAAAGTAAACCTTTCCATCTGTTTTTCCTGATACATGAGGGAGAAAGTTAAAGAAAAATACAAGAGGAAAAAAAATTGTTACTTAATGTACATGTAGTATTTTATCATGTATTTATTCTACTTCCATATGTGGTAGTTGTTGGGTTAATTTAAGAGTTTGCAAAACTCATTTAAAATTCTTTCACACTCTGTTAATATCTCTAGTGAAATACACATTTCATTAGCAACCTGTGTTCATTAAAGATAAAGTGGCTTGGCTTTGCTTTTTTCAGAAAGGCTGGTGGTGGTGGCTGAACACTGTGAACGGAGCCTAGAAGACTTGCTTCGAGAAAAGAAGCCCACGAGGTACTGTTTAGTGTCATTTAGGACAATTAAATGAAAAGCAGAAAATGGCAGACATTTTAACTAGAGACTGTCTTTATTCCATATCAAATTCTTTGCTCCTTTGCCAAAGATTAATTGACCATATACTTGTAGGTTTGTCACTGATTTTTCTATTCTGATCCATTCTGAAATTCTCACTTTGTTCCAATACCTTGTTGTTTTGATTACTACGGCTTTGTAGTAGAGCTTCAAATTAGGTAATAAGATGCTTTCCAGTTAGCCAGGGTTCATTTCTTCTGTAACTCGTTTGATGATAAAAGCCAGGTGCAAATTTTCATTTGGGAAGGTTTAATTCACAGATCTAGAAAGTAAGTCAACACTGAAACAGTTCAGCATTCTGCTTAGTGAAGGAGGCATTATAACAAAAGTACTTGTAACAGGCAAATTCCAAAGGGTTACAACTATGAAAATATGGAATCCCTTTGGTCTAAAGTATGTCACTGAGACTAGGAGTATTTTGCTTAGAGTAGTACCTGTCTCTCCTCACAGGTTCCTTGTAGGCCTGAAATTCAGTGCACCGTGTTAGAAAAGGCTCTACTGAGGAGTAGGAAGGAATGATAACCCTGGCATAGGTGGGCTCCAATAATGCAGTTTAAATCTACTTTAAGAATCATAGCTTTTTTGGTTGTATTTTGGTGATTCCTGCGATGGAACCCAGGGCCTCGCACATGCAAAGCAAATACTTTACCACTGAAAAACATTCCAGGCCCTGGACTTTTACTTTCCTCCTTAGTATTCCTGTCTGTGCACACATCCTCATCATGAATAAACAATTCAATGTCATGTTCAATTTTTTTCTGAATTTACTTTCAAAATTATCAAAAATATTTCAATTAATGAACAAAGAAAGTTATAGTGATCCAGTGAAAAACAATTCCCAGGGGACTATAGTCTTGTCATTTACCTCTTCTTATTTCAAGAAATGCTCTTATTTGAATATTTGGTCAACATTTAATTATGGCTATCTTCTGGATAAAAAATTATTTCAAGGGAAGAAAAAAGTCTTGTATCAAATTTGGTAATAATTTTATAGAAGTAAAACATAAATTTGTAAGAGCAAGCACAATTTTGTAATTTTATGATAGCTTAAAATTTTCTTTTAGCAATTTCACTGCTATTTTAAGTAATTTGTTTTAAAATGATGTTTGGAATGCAAGGTGCTTTATTTACTTCTTCTTTTCTGACAAGTCATTTCTATATTTAGACATAACTTAAGCTTATTAAGTGAATGTGATTTTATAGAGCAGCTTTGCACATCACAAATCTTGTGTTATATTTTATTAAGTTTTTATTATTTTTTGTTCATTATTTTAAATGTATTTACTTTTTGGTTTTGGGCCACACTAGGCAGTGCTTGCTCAAGTAACTTCTGGCTTTGCACTCAGAAATTACTCCTGACAGACTTGGGGGGGACCATATTGGGTGTTGGGGATCGAACCTGGGTTGGCCATGTGCAAGGCAAACACCCTGCCCACTGTACTATCACTTCAGCATTTAAATTTATATCTTAATTTATATTATAAGGAAATGATTGCTGAAAACAGTTTTCTCTATCTCTATTGCTATCTCTTTGGGGCAAAACCGAATGGTGCTCAGGGCTTATCCCTGGTAGCTATGCTCGGGATCAAACCTCATCAGCCACACCCAAGTCAGACTCACTTTCTGCTATACTGTCAACTCCAGCCCTGAAAACAATTATCCATGTAAGCTGCTTGAACTCCTTAGAACTACTTAGAACTGAAAATGAATTGTAGTTATATCTTTATCAAGGCAGTATAAGATTTTAGTACCGGGCCCGGAGAGATAGCACAGCGGCGTTTGCCTTGCAAGTAGCCGATCAGGACCAAAGGTGGTTGGTTCAAATCCCGGTGTCCCATATGGTCCCCCGTGCCTGCCAAGAGCTATTTCTGAGCAGACAGCCAGGAGTAACCCCTGAGCACTGCTGGGTGTGGCCCAAAAACCAAAAAAAAAAAAAAAAAAAAGATTTTAGTACCATAATTTAATTGAAAGGCTAGACTATTCAAGGAACAGCTATTTCATGATGCAGCCACACCGCTCCTATATGTAGGAATCATGGCAACTTCACACCTATTAGCCTCAGTCAAGTCCTGCTTGGTATTGGAGCGAAAGAGAACTAAACCACCACCAAAATATCCACACACCAGTTTGTTATAGATATCATTCTGTAATGGGAGTCCTGAGAAGAACTCAATTTACACTGAGGCAGGAAAGCACTTTTGAAGAGGGGAGGCACAAACTACTGATATCTTTGATACCATGTCTGAGACTGGAAAAATATTCTGAACAAAAGAAGCCAGAACCAAATAATTGCCTTCTCCTATTGATGGTGATATATGATGATAGTTATAAAAGCCAGTGCTTAGTTCTGGTTGGGGTGGGGTAGTTATGTGATTCAAAAGAACCTTTAGGGACCTTCCTGGACTTCTGAGAAATATTTACATCTTGATCAAGGTATCTCTTACAGAGTGTATGCTCTGTAGTATGTGCCAGAGTGTTCTGAAAGGTAGAAATATGTACACACAAATGATGTGTACATAATTGCCATATAATCATTTGTCAGTTTTGTAACAAAAACTGTTGGATTCCTGATGTTTCTGGCAAGGATGCTTTATCCAGAAGCATCTAAGAGCAGTTCTTCAGTCATCAGGAATTAGTAATTGCAATCTGCTCATTTTGATCACTCTATTTCCGTCTGTATGTAAGCGTCTTCCTTTTCTTAGGAACTAAGAAGAGAGAGAAGTTGGTGGTCCAAAAGGCACATTTTCTCTTTCACCCATTTTATCTCAACCTTTTATCATTCGCCATCCCCACTTTTGGTGATGCTTTTAAGGATACAGAGATAAATATTTGCCAATAATATTAACTCCATCAAAGACTAACAGAAGTTATGCTTTTCTTGACTTGTCATCCTTCATTCTTGCTGGACAGGAAGCTCAATTATCAATAAGCACCAGTAATTTCCATAGTGTAGAGCTGTAAGGAAATCACCTTCTTTGGAATAAAATGTTATAGATGGGGCCGGAGAATAGCACAAGGGTTAAGGCATTTGCCTTGCAAGTAGCCTACCTGGGTTTAATCCCTGACACCCTTAATGTCTCCCAAGCACCACCAGAAGTGATCCTTGAGCACTGCTGGGTCTGACTCAAAAACATTCCCACAAAATGTGATAGGTTGAGCCTGGAACGACAGCACAGTGGGTAGAGCATTTGCCTTGCATGTAGCCAACCCAGGACTGGCCCAGGTTCTATCCCCAGCATCCCATATGGTGCCCCAAGCCTGCCGGGTACAATTTCTGAGTGAAGAGCCAGGAGTAACCCCTGAGCTCCACTGGGTGTGGCCCCAAAACAAAACCAAAAAGTGATAGATGAAAGCAAATTCATTAGTAGTTGGATGTACATGATGAGGATGACATGCAAGCTTTATATCATCATTCTTGCCATTTATGTTCCTAATCATCATTTTTTAAGTAAGATGTATTTAAGCACATGTGTGCATAAATACTATTTTTAAATCATTCTGGTAATGGGCTAAACTTTCAATATTTCTCTCATACATTTTGGAACATAATATTCAGCACTTACTGCCTTTGAGTCAAATGATTCTGACAGGTTCAGTTCCAAACTGTTATCTGATCCATTCATCTAAATTAGCTTTGTTGAAAACTATGTGACGGTCCACATCTTTGGATTGCATTAGCCTCCAAGAACAGCAATTTCATGTGCATAATTGCTGTGCTACACTTTTAATTAATTTAATAACCTGTTTATGGAAAGTGAGATGTTCCTAGGACTTATAAATCAGTCCTTCCCCCTGCTGCCAAAAGTAAGCACCCTGCACCTGTAAGAAAGGCTGATGCAAAGTAAACAGGAAATCTATTTAGTTGGGGTTGCAATTTGAGACCCAGGATTTCTACTTGTCCATCTGTCTCTAACTGTTGCGAAACTATAAGCTGCCAGTTGTCTGGTAGTTATTTGCACTCAATTATCTAATCTTAAGTATTGCTCAAGAGATAGATTTTGCTGGACTTATATTTGGAAGAATATTTTAATCATTTTAAAATAAAATTGGTAGTACAAGGAGAAGAGTCTTACAACTACTTGTTAATTAACTTTATTCTCATCACAAATTTAATGTCATTGAAAAACTTTACAATGCTAAACTATCAATGTAATTTGCTTGATAGAAGTTTTTACATTACAGGTAGAAGATGAATATCAGGAGGTTTCAGCTTTCATTAGAAAAGTTCATATCTGGGGCTGGAGAGATAGCATGGAGGTAAGGCATTTGCCTTTCATGCAGAAGGTCATTGGTTCGAATCCCAGCATCCCATATGGTCCCCCCGAGCCTGCCAGGAGCGATTTCTGAGCATGGA
Source organism: Suncus etruscus (assembly GCF_024139225.1). Taxonomy (NCBI): domain Eukaryota; kingdom Metazoa; phylum Chordata; class Mammalia; order Eulipotyphla; family Soricidae; genus Suncus; species Suncus etruscus. The sequence goes on along the minus strand of NC_064861.1, from coordinate 4,213,243 downwards.
GCCAGGAGTAACCCCTGAGCGCTGCTGGGTGTGACCCAAAAACCAAAAAGAAAAAAAAAAGGACAGAAGGAAGGAAGGAAGGAAGGAAGGAAGGAAGGAAGGAAGGAAGAAGGGGAGGGAGGGAGGGAGGAAGAAAGGGAGGGAGGGAGAAAAGAAGGGAGGGAGGGAGGGTGGGAGGGAGGGAGGGAGGGAGGAAAAGCTTGTATCTTTTTTTTTTTTTTTTTTTGGTTTTTGGGCGACACTCGGCAGTGCTCAGGGGTTACTCCTGGCTGCCTGCTCAGAAATAGCTCCTGGCAGGCACAGGGGACCATATGGGACACCGGGATTCGAACCAACCACCTTTGGTCCTGGATCAGCTGCTTGCAAGGCAAACACCGCTGTGCTATCTCTCCAGGCCCATCTTTCTAATGTTATAAAATCTGTAAAACTTTGGAGCATTCATATTCTCCAAACACAATAAGTTTGTACGAGGACCTGGAGACTATCAAAACAGGGATTTTTCTTTTAATATAAGGTGATGCCACTTGTGCTATTTTTTTTTTTTTTCTATGCTTGAAAGAGAAAACTCCTTACCATTTTCCTTAGAGTCAACTCAAGGTTGAGTACAAGGAATTCACTTTTGGAGAGCATGGCTCTCATTTCAGTGGCTTTTCTATTTTACTGTGCCAGTGCTGCATTTTGCCAGTATTTCTCTTCAGTTTCAGTTAAATGATCAAAATTATTTTTTGGAAACAGAGGCATGGAATTCAATTAAACTTCTATAACGAGTAGGTTTCACGAAACCCTTACAACATTTGAAAGATTTGTTTGAAGTCATCTCATATTTGGTGCCATTGAACCAACTTAATTGTTACCCTAAAGCCAGATTCAAGATACTGAAATGTGTGAGAGAGAGATGTGTATGTATGTATGTATGTATGTATGTATGTATGTATGTATGTATGTATGACTGTGTATGTGTGAGGGGAGGAGAGAGAGAAAAAAAGACTCACTCCTATTAAAATGAACACAAGAAAATAGTATGCATTTTAAGTCTCGATGCATTACGGAGTCTTTCCCTTTCTTGCTGGTGTTATTCCGATCATGTACTTTTGCCTATTCTATAAAGGTGCCAATAAGTGTAGCTCACAGACATAATCAGTAGAGTCTTGGCGTTTTCAGTAGAGTTTCTGCTTTGTCCTTAACTGTGTGAGTGAAGGCAGGGGGAGCAGTGCAGACATGCTTCTTTAATAAAATAGTTTGTCGTGTTTTTTTCAGGGTTATGGTTCTGAAATTTTACCAGAGAGCTATCTTCTCGCTGAGGTTGAATACGGAGACTTTGATGGGAAACAGGCTATTTCTGCAACTGTTCAGTGATTTGGTTGAAAATAAAAACTGACTTACTGGAACTAGCAAGTTTTTTTTGCCTCTGTTAAAAGGTTGCGTACTCACTGAATTAGAATCTGCAAGGAATTTTAGGAGTAGGTAGGTAGTCTTATTTAGAATATAGCCTAATGGTGGAAATTAAGGCTGGCATACACAATTTATCTTCAAGGGCCCTGGTTGCATAAGCACTTAAAATTATTACTGGGTAATTAGATATATTTGAGGTAAATATACTGACATTTTTATGTTTAAGCAAAACATGGAAAATAAGGTGCTTAGACTGAGAATCTTGCATCTCTCTCTCTCTCCATCAACATACCTCTATGGCAGACATTCTTCTCCTTCGCCTCCTTCTCTTCTTTTTCCCTTTCTTCCTTCTCCTCTTCTTCCTACTTCTTTTCTCTCTCATACCTATATCCTTGAAGTTGTCAGAGATCATAGATATGATATTGCCTTGGTTCTATGTCTCATGTCTCTACTATCCCCTACTTTCTTTAGTTCACATCTCCACAGGTAGTTTGAGAGCCTTATAGGACTGGTTTTTCTGTCTTTGCTTTTAGGCTCATTCCTACTCCTTGTCATTATACTTTTCAAAGATTAGTCCATCCTCTGCATTTTTAGTGTGTAGCTGAGCAGAAGTTATTATTGTTTATGAAATCTAACATACCAAGTGTTTCTTATATCTTTCTTTCTTTCTTTCTTTCTTTCTTTTTTTTTTTTTTTTTTTGGTTTTTGGGGTTACTCTTGGCTCTGCACTCAGAAATCACTCCTGGCAGGTCAGGAGACCATATGGGATGCCGGAATTTGAACCACCATCCTTCTGCATGCAAGGCAAATGGCTTATCCATGCTATCTTTCCAGCCCCATATTTATTCCTTTATATATTTTTGAGAAACTTTGCCCTTTCCCATGGCATAAAATATCCTCATGTTTTAGATTTTATGTTGGATCATTAATGTATCTCAATTTAATGTGTGTGTTTGTGTTTCAACTTCAGTGTTGCCATATGGACATCCTGTTTCCGCACACTTTTCGTTTAAAAGACTGTGCTGCTTACTTTGGATTTCTTCAAGCTGCTTTTTTTTTTGCCACACCCAGTGATGCTCAGGGATTACACCTGGCTATGCACTCAGAAATCGCTCCTGGCTTAGAGGACCATATGGGATGCCAGGGATCAAACCAAGGTCCATCCTGGGTCAGCCGTGTGCAAGGCAAATGCCCTACCACTGCACTATCACTTTGGCCCCTGCTTCAAGCTTTTAATGAAAATTCAGTGGCCATGTAACTGGTCTGTTTCTGGTCTTTTTTTTTTTTTTTTTTTTTTTTTGATTTTTCGGGTTATACCCGTTTGATGCTCAGGGGTTACTCCTGGCTAAGTGCTCAGAAATTGCCCCTGGCTTGGGGGGACCGTATGGGATGCCGGGGGATCGAACCGCGGTCCTTCCTTGGCTAGCGCTTGCAAGGCAGACACCTTACCTCTAGTGCCACCTCACCGGCCCCTGTCTGGTCTTTTAAGAGAAGCCCCACTCTGCCACAATGTACTATTTTGTTTCATGTTTCTCATTTCTATGTTGATGCCAGTATCAGTATTAATTCCTCTGTTTCTTAGTGAATTAGAAGTCAGGAAGCCCAAGTTTTCCAACTCTGTTCTTTCCTTTCAAGATTGTTTTAGTTATTTTTGCTTTTTCGCATTTTCACATAATGCTATCATAAACTTCTCAATTTCTCCAAGTATTTTCTGGTTTTTGGATTGAATTACACGTATGGACCAATTTAGGAGTTGCTGGTGCTATCTCAGTATTGAGTCTTCCAATAAATAAACTTGTTTCTCTCCAAATTTTAGTCTTCTTGAATTTCTTTCCGGAACATCGTATAGTTTACAGTGTAAAGTACTTACTGTTTGGTTAAATGTATCCCAGAGTATCATGATTTTATGCAACTGTAAATAAAATTATGTTTTAGTTTTCAGTTGTTGGCTGTCAGTACATAAAAATGCAATTATCATAGATATGTGGCATATAAAAATACAAAAACGACTTGGGTCACAAAAATTAATTATGTCATAAAACTTTAAGAATAAGAAGAGAAGAAAAAGAGGAAGGGGGGCAGAGAGATAGCATGGAGGTAAGGTGTTTGCCTTGCATGCAGAAGGTCGGTGGTTCAAATCCTGGCATCCCATATGGTCCCCCAACCTGCCAGGAGTGATTTCTGAGCATAGAGCCAGGAGTAATCCCTGAGTGCTGCCGGATGTGACCCAAAAACCAAAAAAAAAAAGAAAAAGAGGAAGGGAAAAAGAGAAAGCAAAGCATATTTTATAAAAATACAAAGCTTGGGGCCGGGCGGTGGCGCTGGAGGTAAGGTGCCTGCCTTGCCTGCGCTAGCCTAGGACGGACCGCGGTTCGATCCCCCGGCATCCCATATGGTCCCCCAAGAAGCCAGGAGCAACTTCTGAGCGCATAGCCAGGAGTAACCCCTGAGCGTCACAGGGTGTGGCCCAAAAACCAAAAAAAAAAATACAAAGCTTATTTATATTCAATGATTATATCAATTTATTTATATATACATTTATATATATAATAATTTGTGTATAAATTATTTATATATATAAAATCTATATATATAAAATCCTAAAGAGGGGCCGGAAAGATAGCTCCAGGATTGAGTGCATGCCTGGCCTAGGTTCAGTCTTCAGCACTGTATGGTTCCCTGAACCACAAGCAACCCCCAAGCACAGAGCCAGGAGTAACTCCTACCCCAAAACACAGACACACAAAATAACAATACAATTCTAAGGAAGCTGCTAAAAGACTTTAAGTGAGTTTAATAAGATCACAGGAAATAAGGCTAATATTAAAAATTGTCAGCACAATATTTAAATAAGCAATTAAAAAAGTGCCAGCAGTAAGATGTTTGAAAGTGTTACCCAGTTAGTGCTCAGCAGCAAATGATACAAATTACTTAGCATCAGTTTTATTTTATTAATTACATGTGATTAAATCTTTATCCTGTAAGATACAATAGTATGGTCTAGCACAGATGCATCAGCCTATAGATATGAAACAGCTTTAGGTAGACAAAAGTCCCTGAATTCGGGGGATTAGGGGTAGTGATACAGAAAAGTTACTAGACAATTTATCTGGTGGTCATCTGAGGCGAGGTAGTTAGAAAACTGGAAAACTTAGTGTTTAGAGGATAAGTGTATCAGTATAGTATTTTACTCCAAAACGGATTAAGAGGAGGACTGGACCTTTGGGCCATACCTGGCTCTGTGCGTGGGGATTGCTCCAGCACCGTCTGGGATATTGGGATTGAGCCTCGTGCAGTGCTGTGCTTTAATCCCTGTGCTGTGTCTCTGGTCCCAGAGTGGTATTTCTGGTAGAATGGTGGATGAGTCTGTCCGTACAAGGGCTAGGGGGATAGATAGGTCACAGCAGAGAACAGGAGCAGACTCAGAGCTCATTACAGAGACTGACATGGCGTCTGTTAATGGGCTTCATTTATGAGAGAAATAATCTGTGCTAGAAAGCAAAATAGAGTATGAGAGTTCTCAAGTGTTCTTCTCCATCCTAGATTCAGTAAATATCTCCCCACACAGCTTTAATATCTGAGTAAGTCTGCTCAGGGAAGTCATTAAAATGGCAAAAATCACCCTCCCGTATACCTAAATGAATCCACCTCCTAAAAGGCGTTCTTCGCAGTCATTTATCTGGATGTACCGTGGTCTCCAAGACATTTTCAGTTTTGTTCTACTTAAAGGTCAGAAGTTCTGGACATTCATTGTTGTGCAGTTAGTTCTGGGTGAAAAAGGACCTCACTCTGCAAGTCAGAATTGCCTGGGCTCTCCCCTTCAAGCTGTGCACTGACGTTTTGGCTCTCTGTCCGCTGCTCTCACATATCTGCCCATACAGGGAGGACTTTGGTGTCAGTGGTGGTAGATGAGGATTGGCAGGAAATGGGAGCACAGAATTTTCTGAGCTCACGGCAGTGCTCTATTTCTGGACTGCCGCTTCAGTCCTAACTGATGTATGTATTTATCATACACTTGTCAAGTGTCCTCTATTGACTCGTGTAAAATGAAGAAAACATTGGTAAAACAGGTCTCACCCTGGATTCTTCCTCTTTGTTTGTGAAATGGTCATTTCATTGTCATGGAAATAGTGAAATAACTCAGCTTATAATATTGGTTAATTTACAGAATTATTTTGGGGGCACACAACTAGTGGTACTGGTCTCACCCTGGATTCTTCCTCTTTGTTTGTGAAATGGTCATTTCATTGTCACAAAGAAATTAGAAAACTGTTCTGCTTTCATTGTCATGGAAATAGTGAAATAACTCAGCTTATAATATTGGTTAATTTACAGAATTATTTTGGGGGCACACAACTAGTGGTGCTGAGTGTTTACTCCTAGCTTTGTACTCAGATTTCAGTCCTGGCAAATCTCAGGGGTCCAGGGATTGAACCCATGTCAGCTGCATGCTGAAAGTACTCTGTCTGCTATACTATCACTCCAGCCTCTATAGAATTTTTTTAATCCACATTTCTCTCTGTAGATGACAGATATTAGGGATAATGTATGTATGTGTATTAACCAGGGCATGTTAATTGTTCTGTTTTTCTTTTTAGGATCAGTGGCTCTTGATCTCCACTTAGCTTCTGTTCAGTGTTACATTTACCACTTTATAAATTTACAAACTGAGGCAAAATGAAGTTGGAACAGTCGCCAAGCATAGCAAATCAGTGGCAGATCATCCTGGCTTTCTGTCGGAATCTCAGACCACGAGACTATGCTTTCCATATGTATTTCCATCTTATCAAATTTATTTTCTGCTGAGAAAGGAGAGTTATCTAGTGTTCAAGCTGAAAAGTTATTTTCCAATTTATTGTATCCTTTGGAGAAGTAGTCACATTCCAGGCTTAGAGCTTTCAAGATTGGTCATTTTGGAGGACGAATTGAATCATGAAAAGTGCCAAATCTCACAAGTTATATGGATTTTTCATTTTAAAAGAGTGACTACAAGATAATTTTTAGGTAAACAGCTAGTCAATGTGGCTTCCACTTTAAAACATCTGTATCTGAGGCAAATGACTTCTTAACTTTTGTCTGGATGGGTGTCTTTTCAGGCCAAGACATGTGTACCCAGTAGTGAGATGAATTATTTCCGCTCTTAATTATAGAAACTTTCTTTACTTCTTCTGTAGGAAAAATGCTCCATTAAATATTATGGTATTTTAAGCAACACGTCAAAATATAGTAAGTGATAAGTGGAAAATTAAGAGCCTCCAAGGTATTAGCTCATTGCTGAAAATACACTTTCCCTAAAATCTGGAAATATGAACCACTGAGTTGCTGAAAGACACAGAAGAGTTGAGCTTGTCTGTTCCACAGCTCTAGGAGGATAGTTTGAACTAAAGAGAGCCAGGACCATCCTGTTGGAGTGACCAAAAAGAACTCATTCGTATTTCAGTCTTTTCCATTTCATAAATCACACAGTAGCTCACAGTTTGGTCTGTGTTTCTTCTTCTCGCTTAAAATCTTAGCTTGGGCCAATACCAAGTGAGGCAAGTGTGGCTGACAGGATTGTTTCTGAGGGACTGGTCAGGTTTTATAAGGTGCAGGAACATCTTGAACTCATCGAGTCCAGAAGTGTGTTTCCTGTCCTGGCCAGCTGACAGTGTGGGTATTTTGGCATGTGTATTGACCCTGAGAAACAACATGGCTCAGGGATCTGAGGAAATAGCATGTGTGGTTTTCGTTACCACCTATACATGATCAGCTTCCAAGACTATCTCAGCAACCCTGACCTCTCACTCTCTTTCCTGGCCCTCATTTCTTGCCATCTGAATAACATTGCTTCTTGGAAATGTTGAAAATATCAAAAAGAACTGATGGTTTCAGGCTGATAAGAATTTCTTCTTATTTTATTTAAAAAGATCTTTATTGAAGTATAACTGATGTACTTATATATTTATTTATTTTTAGGCTTTACACATATAACATCCATCTATGAATAAGCTAATAGACATGTTTATTGCCTCCAAGATTCAAGATTGTTTTATTTTTATTTGATATCAAAACTTATTTTTAAAAAAAAATCTATTCTCTTAAAGGTATAAAGATACATATAATACCACAGAAAAGAATCTCTAGGTCTTACTCATTTTGTGGAACTGAACCTTCATACAAGTTAAGCTACAACCATTTCCTTCTCTCCATAGTAACCACAGTTCTATTCTCTTATTTCTGTGACTATTGAAATACTTCCTTTAAGAACATGCACCATTTGTCCTTCTGTATTTGCCTTTTTACACTTAGTATAATGTACTTTGGATTCATCCATGTTGTCACAACAGCAGGGTTTCTTTCTATTTTTTAAGTGTGTATAATATGTGTGAGATCTCATATTCTTCATCCCTCTGTCAGTAGACATTTAGGTTGTAAAAAAGAATCCTTATGGCATGTTTTAAATAGAATAGAATTAGTCTGCCTGATCATTTTTTGCCTAGGCTTAATATTTATTTTAGCATATTTATTATTCTTACCTCACACATATAAGTGAAACAATGAACCATTTGGCATTGGTGGAGATGAATGTTACCTTGATCCGAATGATGGTTTTATAAGTTATGTGTATGCCCAAGCTAAGCTTTATCAAATTTAGCCACTAATTTGTACAGTTATGCTTTGTAAACTAGTAAACATGATTAATAACTGGGAGCATGCTCATGCCAAAGAGCATTTGCAAAGCATATGCCCCAACTTTGGGTTCAGTCATTGGCACTTTGTGGCCCTCTGAGCCACAAAGAGTTTAATCAGGTTCTGGAGTGATAGCACATCAGGGAGGTCATTTGCTTGGCAAGTGGCCAACCTAGGTTTGATCACCAGCATTCTATATGGTCCCCTGAGCCTGCCAGGAGAAATTTCTGAGTACAGAGCTGGAGTAACCCCTGAGCACCACCACATTTGGCCCCCAAAAACAAAAAAGCTTAATTGAAACTCCCATAAGACATTGACGTACAATTGAACAAATGGAAATGTCCTTTTTCTCAATGATAATAACTCAAAGTCATGAAGGCATTGTTTCTCTTAGATATTACAGATTTAATGTCAGTACAATATAAATATTATAAATATTATTTGGGATATCTTACAACAACTTAGTCTAATTTATGTTATAGCCAGATATCAATGTTATTATCTTATTATCCAGTATACCATGTTCTTCTTTGAGTAACGAGAGGAAGTGGTATTTGACTTGCATCCATTTATTGGACATACATTATTTTCTGCATATTTATTGAACACCTGCCTGAGAGAGGTGATGACAACCACAGGAACTTGAATAAGCTTGTCCCATCTTAGGCTAGAATAGAAGAGACAAGCGCCAAGAGAAATCCTCACAGTGCAAGTGGTAAGACTGGGGCAGCTTTGCCAAGTGAATGAGAAGGGCTTAAGTTTCCTGTCACCCACAGTCCACAAAAAGACTAAAAAGCAAGAAAGATGTCAAATAAAGAAAGGCATGAAAAGATGCCAGGAGAGGTAACAGCCTTCTCAGAGTCCATCAAGTCAATGTGATTCAAGGGTAGGTTTTTGGGAATAAGACACAAAGCAGTATGAAGGCTTATAGTAGAAAAGTGAAGTATTTTCAGGGCCTGGAGGTTGAGTGTGGAGTGTGCACTGTGACAAAGTGCCCAAGTGGGGGAGATATTGCAATTAGAGGTATAGCACATGTGAGGTCATCCCGTCCCAAGGGTTAGCAAAGAGAGAATGCATGGTTTTGGCCTCTGTCAGGTTTAGCCACCTAAACTAACAGTAATCGATAGCAAAGGAAGGACTATGCAAGATACAGTTCCTTTGAAAATATATCTGGGGAGTGATAAACAAAGTATGTGTGCTATTAATTCTGCTAGCTTCCAGATTGGAAATTCATTAGGCCGTATTCGAAATCCAAGCACAACCAAGTTCTCTTAGGCCTGAGAAGTATCAGCCTTAGTTTTTATGATGGATAGTGGTGATGGTAGTTGTAAAATCACCTCAGGGCTGTATTTCCAACACCAGGTGAATGAGTCTGAAGCACAGTCACACATGAAATAATCCAAACCAAGCTAAAGGTGAAACACAAGTAGCCTGGAAATCTACTTCATATCAAGAGCGAGCTGCCTGCCAGGACTGTCATTTTTATTGAGTATAGAGACCACCCCCCAATTGGGGAGGAAGGACAGAGCAAGGACAGATAGCTCAGGCTATCCTGAGCCAGTCCCACCCAGATTTATTTGTAAGAACATATATTTGAGGGCAAAACTAAATTGTAAACAAACAGATACGAAGGAACCAGGGATGATCTTTGTTTTGGGTAAAACAAGATATAATAGAACAGGTGGTATTTTTTTTTTCTTTTTTAGTTTTTAATGGTCCTTTTCCAAGATGAATGATTTTTTATACCTGTTTTGGTCTCTGCTACAATAAATGCTTTTCCACATTCTCTTTCCTTCTTAAGACTGAGGAAAAGAATGATTCTCAGCTTCTAACTTATTTATTGAGTTATGCTTGTATTTAAAATTTATTTAGTAGTTCAGTTATACTGAGATTATCAGTTTAAAATTATCTTTTCACCTCTACTGTAGACTTTTTGCTGTTGGAGATGCGTATGTTCCCCTTGATCTTAAAAGCACACTCCAAGCAGTGAAGACCAAACAGTGAAGGCCCACTTCTTTGTTGTGTTTGACTAGAAACAGAACCTTTTAAAACATCATCTTGCCTTAAAAATTAGAAATGATTCGGGCCCGGAGAGATAGCACAGTGGCGTTTGCCTTGCAAGCAGCCGATCCAGGACCAAAGGTGGTTGGTTCGAATCCCAGTGTCCCATAGGGTCCCCCGTGCCTACCAGGAGCTATTTCTGAGCAGACAGCCAGGAGTAATCCCTGATCACCGCCGGGTGTGGCCAAAAAAAAAAATCAGAAATGATTCGTGATGACTTTGAAAGCTGTCTTCTGATCATATTTATATGCTCATAATCACTAAGGACCTTATGTTCACTCAGCTTTGTTGTCAGAAAGAGTTGGAATATCTGAGAAGAGCATTTTCAGAAAGGAAAATTGTGGTTTCATTATAGTTTGTTCTGTTTTTGCAGGGCAAGGGGTGTCCTCTCAAGCACTCTTCCAGGGTTCAGGAATGACTCTTGACAATACTTGGCTGCTTGTTGGGGGCTCAGAATTAGGGCCTGGGTGCCGTGCTGCTCGGACCCTGTGGTGCTGGGGATCAGCAGGGCCACCTTTGGTGATGCTTGGGGAGCCATGTGGAGCAGTTTGAATCACACATTCTCCCCCTGGCATCCTGACCTAAAGTTCTGCTTGCATTTCAGTTCCAGGGTGAGCAACACATTTCCCTGCCCTGATTCTGAGGTGGTAGCCCAGGGCTCTACCTCCAGTGGCAGGGTCCCTGGGACTACCCATCTCTTGTGCTACCTCTCAGCCTCCAAGTGTGGTTCTCTCAAGTGGCCCCTGAATCCTAACTGCTATATTCGAGTACCTCCAGTTTAAAAAAAAATGACTTGGGAATTCATTGATTAGGTAACTCCTTTTTAAGTTGTTCTTAAATTGTGTGAATCCCATCCTTAATCCTAATATCTTCTAGAGTACACTTTCTTTTTTTTTTGGTTTTTGGGCCACACCCAGTGACGCTCAGGGGTTACTCCTGGCTATGCGCTCAGAAGTCGCTCCTGGCTTGGGGGACCATATGGGACACCAGGGGATCGAACCGCGGTCTGTCCAAGGCAGGCACCTTATCTCTAGTGCCACCGCCCGGCCCCCTAGAGTACACTTTCAATTAAACTATTACTGGAAGTCATTTTTTAACCTTGCTCTATTAGTTAAATGGGTACTTCAAAATCTTGGTTGTAAAGTCAGCATTGAATTAGCAGCATCATATAGATTTAAAGACAATTATTTAAAAAATTCCACAGATAGTGGGTCTGGAGCAATAGAACAGTGGTAAAGCATTTGCCTTGCATGCAGCTGATCCAGGATGGACCTTGGTTCGATCTCCAGTGTCCCATATGGTCCCCCAAGGCAGAGCGATTTCTAAGCGCATAGACAGGAATAACCCATGAGCGTCCATAGGGTATGGCCCAAAAAGAAAAACAAAATTCTACAGATAGTGATTATTATTTCCTCATTATTATAGAAAACCACAGATAGTGATTATTATTTCCTCATTATTATAGAAAACCACGTTCTCCTTTCTCTTTTGTAGCTTACACTTGAAAATAAAATGTAAAGCTCAGTCCTAAATATCTGAAAGGGCAGAAATGCAAATTTGATTTATTCTGATTTAAGCCAAAGTGTCCTGATGCTACCACTTTAATATGATATAGTCTGAGGTAGCTACAATTTAACTTTGTATGCTTGAATTAAAAAGAGTTAGTGTATTATCCATTTACCTCTTCATTTAAATAAGAAAGAGAATTACTCTACGGAATGATATCAGCTATGTGGGATGAATTTGAATATGTCCTTTGGATTTCCTGAACCCGATTACCCTGCTTACTAAAGAAGCCCTTTCAGTCTAGCCGAAATAAGGCGAGAGGTAGCACTGGGAAGGATTCTCAGGACACTGGCGCAGAGAAACGGGCTCTCTAGAGGTGGCATGGTGTGGGGGTGATATGTGAATGGAAAGTACAATTAAAGTCTTGTAAATATTTCAGAACCTCAATCAAATTTAAATAAAATGCCTTCCAAATTAAAAAAAAATCAGTGTATTAGCTCATCAGCTTAATGATAACATGTTTTGAATGCTATTTTCCAAATATATTGGTTAATAAATTGATTAAAAACAAGTAGAGAAAGGAGGTATATTATTTGCATAGGCAGCTAGCAATTTTAAAGCTGGTTTAAAAAGAAAATGACTTGAAAGGTTTGGTTTAATTTCCAGATGGTAGTGAAGTATTGTGAAACTAAGGCCCTCTAGTGTCTCAGCTGAATATAGCAACTGCTTTTAAGATTTTTGTGAGGAGTGCATGTGTGTGTTTACTATGAAATTAATATTAATTAACATTTTTTCTCATGCACGTTATCCAGCTCCCCACCCATCACCTGTGGCTGACAATGAGGCATTGCCTTGTTTTCATAACCCGAAGATACAACCCAGACTGGAAGTGGTGGGAAGAAACCCTTCTGAAAAAGACTACACATGTGTGGTTCCTCAATTAATAAAACTGTCATAGCTCTTCTCACACATTCAAAAGATTAACAGATCCATAGTCAAAGTGCGGAATCTATTAGAAGAAGCAACTAGAGAACTGAAGAGCATTAACTGAAATTAAATATCATAATGAGATGGGCCTAAAAGCCATCCTCATTAAATAGATGATTGACATAGAGGATAGATGTAAGTTACCTGTCTGCTATGATTTCTAAATAAAAGGACAGTAGAGGGAGAAAATAATGAATTACAAATCAATTTACTTTGTCATGCTTCTATGTTCAAGGAACATAGGAGTTTTATAGGAAATGAGTTGTGAAAGAAAGCAAAGTGTGCAAATTCCCAAATATTGGGTTAAAATCTTATCATTCTAAGGAGAAGGTAAAAAGGAGCCCTTCAACTTTCCAGAGAGGACTAATTGGGTATTTTACAACAGAATTATAATCAAGCTGATTTTACACTTTATATCATTAGTAAAGAATACTTGAAGACAATGGAGAAATCCTTCCTAAGTTTAAGAACAAGAATTAGTTGAAGAGAAGCCAGGCTTGACTTTTCTGATGCTCAGGATCAAACCTAGGGCCTCACACACAAAAAGCATGAGTGCTGCCCACAAGGTACATGTCTGGATCCCAAGTCTTGTCCTTCTTCTGCCAGAAAGATGGTTCAGGGTGCTGGAGCACACACCTGGGCTGCCATGTTCTAGGTTTCATCCCTGGCTCCACCTGGCTTCCATAGTTCTGGAGTCCCCCTGCACCACTAGGGAGGCCCCTCAAACCCAAATAAACAATATTCCTACATATGCCCCTCCTATGAAAACTTTTACTATAAATGTATTAAGATTAAAATAAAATAAATACATGAAGAGTAATATGAGCTATATAAAACAATGGTAAGTGGTGATAACCTTTAGGGAGAGTTAGGAAATACAGTATTTGGACTAGAGAGATAGTACAATGGGTAAGGCATTCGCCTTGCATGTGGTCATCCCTTCCCTTGCCTGGGCTTCCTGTTGATGTCAATTCCACCTGGGGAATCAGACACACGGGTTGGGGGGTGCAGGATATTTTGAAGAAGAAAGGTCTGGCTGGGGGGAAGGGGAGGTAGAAAAAGAGGCAGAGAGCAAGAAGAGGAGGAGCAGACAAAAAGCTGCTTGGAAGAAAGAGCTTAGCATAGAAGTCATGTGAGGAAAAGCATATGGTGATTAGGGCCTTGGAATAAAGCAAGCTGACTCCAAAGAAACTCCAACTGCTTGTGAATTAATCTCTCCGCCATTTCCCTACAATCTTCAGACCCGTCTGCTGAAGGGGCTAGAGGTGCTTGGCATGCTAAGGGACATTAGACATTATACTTTAATTAAAATAACAACCGACCCAGATTTAATCCCTGATACCTGAGCACTGCCACGAGTGATTCCTGATTGCAGAACCAGGAGTAACCCTTGAGCATCACCAGATTGTGCCCTCCCTCCCAAAAAAGTAATTATAGTATTCCCAAATCCTGAATGCAACATCCTTTTCTCTTAAGGAGGAGTTAAATGGCTTCAACGTGTACACTCTTCTCTACCTATTAGAGTATATCTAATATATTATACTAGTAGATTGGAATGTGCCATTCACTTTCCAACTCTGGAGTAAAAATGCTCAGGTGTTTTCAAAGTGGCTGCTCATGTTCTGGTTCCTTGTTGTCTCTGATGTCTTATCCCACTTGGCCCTTTCTGCCACTGACTCTGCTTTATTTGGAGCTACTCTGTTTCCCTTCAGTTCAGGACCTTCCTCCTTCACCCTCAGGCTGAACCGCACATTTCCTGGAGAGCACAATGTGTTCTATTTCCTATAGATTCCTGACCAAGTGTCATCTTCTTAGGGAAGTCTTCCCTCATTAAACACACATAACAGCCCACCCCTTTCACCCCAGGACTTTCTTCTCAGCCCTATATTTGTCTTTAGCACATAGTTCCATGTCACTTTACTTGTTTGTATTTACTTGTTTGTTGGAAGGAAAAAGGAAGGGAGGGAGGGAGGGAGGGAAGGAGGGAGTGAGGGAGGGAGGGAGGGAGGGAGGGAGGGAAGGAGGGAGGGAGGGAGGGAGGAAGGGAGGGAGGGAGGGAGGGAGGGAGGGAGGAAGGAAGGAAGGAAGGAAGGAAGGAAGGAAGGAAGGAAGGAAGGAAGGAAGGGAGGGAGGGAGGGAGGGAGGGAGGGAGGGAGGGAGGGAGGAAGGAAATTGGTATGGACAGAAAGGAAGGAATGGGAGAGAAGAAAGAAAAAAAGTAAATCGTTATAGAAAGCAAGCTCATGTCTCTACCATTCAGTTTTGCTATTTTGTCTTGAGCAGGAAATATGGTTTTTATTACCATAATTCTGCGATATATATAAATATATATGAAACTTTCCTTATTATTTGGCAAACTCAAACCTGTAGATCACATACTACCATAATTTGACACTGGAAAAATCAAATACTGGGAAACTGTAGGGTCTTTTTTCAGATCAGTTCTGTTATAATCAAAAAAGCACAGAATAGGTACAATTTACATATTTGAAAAGTATAGATTCTATTATCATTGATCAGGAAAAACAATGAAAATATAACTGAATTTTATTACTAAATATTATTTCATTTCTTAAATGGGTTCCTTATACATTTTGTAACTAATCTATTTGTGAATTTTTTTGTAGCTATTCAAAAGTTTTGTGCATAGCATTTGAAGTTCTTCAAGGCTTGCAGTATATGAACAAACATGGCATTGTACATCGGGCACTCTCTCCTCATAATATTCTTTTGGATCAGAAGGTAATGATGAAAGAACACATTTAATTTTAACATCTCTGAGTTTAGGTTAGGAACTATACTGAAATCACTCCTGTTGGGTGCAATCAGAGGGATTAAAGAATAAGAATATGTATTTAGAATAGTCATAATGAAAAGACTGTATGAAATGTTATACTGTGGTTCTTAGAGGGGAAACTGCATTTAAATTACAAATAATCCACATGTTTCAAATAGCCAAAGGAAACAGGAGAATTTTTCTACCAAACTTACCTGGGCGGTGGGGGTCATGAGGAACCAGGAGGGCCTTGTGGGGCCTTGTAAAGGCAAGTGAGTACCCAGGTGGTGGGTTGTGTTGAAATGATGCAGTCATGAAACTACCATTAACAATATTGTAAGTCACAGTACCCTAGATTTCAGTATGCCAAAGTCTACATGCCATTCTCATAAATTATTTCACCCCAAGAGTTATTACTTAACTTCATTTTCTGTTCGGCTCATTTCTGAAACATGCATTGTATCCCAGTCCCTCTCTGGATTTGCTTAAATCTTAAGCATTTTTTTCTCATAGCACAACTCTTATCTTTTCTTCCTTTTCACTATTTTGTCTTATTTTATTCTTCATTCATCTTCTTTTTTCATTAATTTATTAACTCTATTTAATAGAATATTTAAATTATAATTTAAGTTCATTTCAATGTAATTATTATAAAGTAACATATAAAGAAGCAATAAAAAGACATTTACAAAATAAGAATTTTCTTTGTCAATAATGAGTAACTGGGGCCGGAGTGGTGGCGCAGCAGTAGGGCATTTGCCTTGCACGAGGCTAACCTAGGACGAACTGCCGTTCAATCCCCTGGCATCCCATATTGTCCCCCGAGCCAGGAGCGATTTCTGAGCACATAGCCAGATAGCCAGGAATAACCCCTTAGCATCACTAGGTGTGGCCCAAAAACAAAAACAAAATGAATAACTTCCGTTACTTTTTGTATAGCAGAGCAGTGTAATATTTGGAATTGTCTTTTTTTTCTAGTTGGGGCCACGCCCACTAGTGTTCTTCATTCATTCTTTTGTTTACCAGATATTATTATCTAACTTATTTCTATATTGGAGTGTTCCTTGGAAATCACATGTAGAAGTAATAAGAAACTAGTTAACCTGCCTAATAGATTTTTGTGTAACAAGGTGGTGTATCTTCAAGAATAATCACAATTCCAATCATTTATTTCTTTTTATAAGCATTACAAATTATAGAAGAAAATGATGCTCATTAATTTCATATCTATGTAAGTAAAAAATTGATCCAATGTAAGTTATTTTAAAATATATTTAGCAATGCTGTTTAATTGATGTGCTCAAGAATAAGAAAGCAAATACAATTTTAAGTGACTTAACTTTTAAATAGACTTAGGCATCTAAGGAAAAATTTGAAGAGGCTTATAAAAATTTTATTTTTATTTTATTTTATATTTTTGGTTTTTGGGTCACACCCAGCAGTGCTCAGGGGTTACTCATGGCTCTACGCTCAGTAATCGCCTCTGGCAGGCTCAGGGGACCATATGGGATGCCGGGATTCAAACCACCATCCTTCTGCAATGCAAGGCAAACACTTTACCTCCATGCTATCTCTCTGGTCCCATAAAAATTTTATTTACCTTCATCAACAACCTCACTTCTTTCATAATTCTGGGGGTTTTTTTGGTTTGTTTTTTTTTTTTTTTTTTGGTTTTTGGTTTTTGGTTTGGATTTTGGGCTGCACCCAGTGGCTCTCAGGAGTCTATGAGCCCAGAAATTACTCCAGGCAGGCTCAGAGGACATATGGGATGCTGGGGATCAAACTTGGGTTAGCCATGTGCAAGGCAAATGCCCTCTGCTGTGCTATTGCTCTGTCCCATTCTAGTTATTCTTTTTCTGGGGGGTGGAATCCCACCGACAACGCTCAGGGGTAACTTCTGGCTCTACGCTCAGAAATCACTCCTGGCAGGCTCAGGGGATCAGATGGGATGCCGGAATTTGAACCACCGTCCTGCATGTAAGGCAAACACCCTACCTCCATGCTATCTCTCTCTGTTCCCTCGTTCTAGTTATTCTTTGTGTGTGTGTGTGTGTGTGTGTGTGTGTGTGTGTGTGTGTGTAATCCCGAACCAATGACCTCCTACATGAAAGGCAAACGCCTTACCTCCATGCTATCTCTCCGGCCCCATTCTAGTTATTCTTAAACAACTTAAAACTGGCTGGAAATCTAGATTTTCTTACTAATGATTTGTGAATTACATTTTTTTTTTTTTTTTTTTTTTGCTTTTGGGTCTAAACCCAGAATTGCAGATTACTCCTGGCTCTGTACCCAGGAATCACTCCTGGTGATACTTGTGGGACCATATGGGATTCCAGGTGTCAAACTTGGGCTGGCCAAGTGCAAGGCATATGCCCTACCAACTCTGCCTTAGTTCAGGCCCTGAATTACTCTTTTTTAGGTAAAGAACTCCTGTGTCATAAGGATTGGAAAGATAGTACAGTGGATAGAGTGCTGGGCCTGCATGAGGCCTACCGTGCATATGCAAGGCCAGCATCCCATATAGTCCCCTGAGCATGGCCAGCAGTAATTCCTGAGTGCAGAGCCAGGAGTAAGCCCTCAGCATTGCCAGGTATGGCCCAAACAACTAAAACAAAAACAAAATGAACTCTCATATCAGGGTTAATTTATAACATTGTAAATAGATTTGCAATTCCCTTAAATTCATAGAGAAAATTACCACAAATATTCTAAGCAATTATTTAAGACATATGAGAACATCTTTACTTTTAAAAAGAGTTGGTAAAATGTTTTAAAAAATTTAATGTTGGGGCCGGGCGGTGGCGCTAAAGGTAAAGTGCCTGCCTTGCCTGCGCTAACCTTGGACGGACCGCGGTTCGATCCCCCGGTGTCCCATATGGTCCCCCAAGCCAGGAGCAACTTCTGAGCACATAGCCAGGAGTAACCCCTGAGCGTTACCGGGTGTGGCCCAAAAACCAAAAAAAAAAAAAAAAAATTTAATGTTGTTTATCATTTTGAAATGAAACAATGTGTGCGTATACATTTACTTATATCAGTGTATATATGCATAATGTGCTCATATAAGCACACCTATAGTTGTAATACATATAAATCTACAAACATTGGCAGATTGCTTTTAATAAAATGGCAAATGGAAATGTTTTTCTTACAATCCGTATTATTTTTATAAACTCTGTCCTAGTAGAACTATCTCCCAGTGATTCCCCCTTCATCATTGCAGGGGCATGTTAAACTGGCAAAATTTGGGCTTTATCACATGACTGCTCATGGCGAAGATGTTGATTTCCCAATTGGGTAAGAACATGTTTTGTTCCTTTTCTGTTTTCTGTCTTCTGTTTTATGTTTTTGCTCATTTTAATGGTATTAATTTTTGGTAAAAAGCTGTTTTTATTAACATATACTATTTTCATATACTTAAAAAATAAGACACTGAAAAAAAAAATAAGACACTGGTTTTCCTAGAATAAAGATTCCTAATGTTCATCGTGAATTGATGTGGGAGAGAACTAATGGTAGTTGTCTATCTAATAAGGCTTTTTTTTAATCTTACAAGGCTTACTAAATGATTCTTTAAAAATATATTTTGTTGTAGGGTCTGCAGCAAGGCTACCAGGGGTAGATAGAGCATTTGCCTTGCATGTGGCTGGCCTGGGTTTGATCCCCAGCATCTCATCTGGTCCTCTAAATCTGCCAGGAATGATTTCTGAGAACAGAGCTTGGAGTAACCAGAGAGCATATCTGGGCTTGATGCCTACCCTCCCACAAAAAGTATTCTTATTGTAGACACCATCTTTCACAAAACAGTATAGGATATCATGCAAATGTAGACCCAGGTTTGATCCCCACCCCCTGAGCCCACCAAGAGTAGCTCTGAACACCGCCAGATGTGGCCCCAAACAAATAGAAACCAGTGCTTGTCAATAATCTCATGGGGACATTCCCTGTATTAATGTTGCAATAATTAAGGAGCATAAATTCATAATATTTTAATTTTGCATTTCCCAAACTGGGGATATGGACAAGTTTATTTCATGAATACAAAATCAATATTATATAACAAAGTCAACTCTTTCTTCTTTGTTCATAATAATCCCTTTTTGGGGAATTTTATATAAATTTTTTTATATAAAGAGTGATAGTCCACCTGGTAAGATGCTTTCTGGGTTTGATTCTGAACATCCCATATAGTTCCTCACATACTGCCAGAATTAATTCCTTAGTTCAAGCCAGTAGTGTGGCCTCAAAAGCAATATATATACATATACATATATCTATAATATGTGTATATATGCATCATATATATCCCTTTTCATACAATAAAAATGAGTAAAACTCTACTTCCTTTTAAGTCACTTTTAAATATCATTGCTATGGTTTCTTCATTTTGTGAATTTGTCACTGAGGACTCCAAAAATATAATACAAAAATTATTTTTCTTTACCTTTTAGCTAAAAGTGCCTTGGATTTCAGTAATTAACAAAAAGAAAGGAAACAATTTTTCTTAATGCACATTATGATTTTGAAGAACTAAGTTTAGATTTAAAATGCTTGGATAGAATTGGTCTGGGGTTACCATTTGGTCTGGCTCACTTTGAAGTCTTAGACCAAAAGGGTCTGACCAGAAAGTTTCAAAGAGCAAAATGTGAAATACTAGCCAGGAAAAATAAAGTGATCAAACAGCTAAGGCATGAAAGAAAATATTTACACCAGAAGAAGCTTGCAGTTGATTCAAAAGACAAATATTAAGAAACAACAAAGTAAAATGCTAACATCTGTTTCAAAATATTGTAAAGAGTTAGAAATTGGACATTCATTTTAGTTGGCCAGTAGCTTAATACCTTATTAAAACATCAAACAGATGATGAAAGCCACTTATTTTTACCTCACTGGGCATATGGCAGAACTTTTTTAATTTTCTTTTGAGTGCTAAAATACTAAACTAAAGAAGAGGCACTTGTTGAAAGGAGATAATCTACATTCTTAAAGAATGTAACAATTGCAGAGTTTATTGTTTTTATAAATAATTTAATATGTTCCTGGTTAAAAGAAAATTAGAAATTTGGGATCCAGGAATCATCCCCTTGTTTCTGGAGGTGACCAGATTGAAATCTGAGATAGAATAACTTACCTGTTGTACTGATAGTACTGACTTGCCACTTGGAGGTCATACCTGCTGGTAATTAGGATTATAAAAATGAACAGTTGGTCTACAAGGTGTATCATGATGAGATAGTTCAAACTCATTTTTTTTTTTTTTTGCTTTTGGGCCACACTCGTGACACTCAGGTTACTCCTGGCTATAAGCTCAGAAATTGCTCCAGGCTTGGGGGACCATATGGGAGCCGGGGGATCCAACCACAGCCCGTCCTAGGTTATCGCGTGCAAAGCAAATGCCCTACTGCTTGCACCACTACTCCAGCCCCCAAACACATTCTTATCAGAAGTGGGAAGAATGTGTTTTCCATGTTTTGGCATTGACTAATGTTTCTAATAGTTCTTTGAGGAAGTGTTATCACTTTCATTTCACAGTCAAAGTACTGCAGTCCTGTATGGACAGTCTGCTAGACCTGAAATTAGAATACAAGTGTTGAAGTATCAAGTCCAAATATTCTTCTCCCTTACTACTTCATAAATCCACAAAGCCCTGACATCCCTTCCAACAGATGTTTCTTGAGAGGGCTTATTTAGTAGCTCTTTGTGACTATTTCTACAGTGCTATCAGCCTAAAATTGGATAGTGGTCCAGCATCTCCTGTCTGAACCAGTGCTCTCAGAGTGAGAGCCAAGATGCCATGCTTTTTAATGAAAATATAAAAAATTTGGATCTATGTATATTAATTTGATTGTTTAGTTCTTCATTTTTGGTTTTGGAGCAACACCCAGTGGTGCTCAGGGTTTACTCCTGGGTCTGCACTCAGGAGCCATTCCTGGCAGGCTTGGGGGACTACGTGGGATGTCGGGTAAGGAACATAGATCAGCAAGGCAAGTGTCCTATCTCCTATAATATTGCTCTGGCCCCAGGTTAAGTAATATGAATATGAAAGACAGAACTGTAAAACTTTAAAAGAACTAGCACAGATTTTATATATTCTTCTATATATTGGTTTGGGGGCTGCACTAGGGGTACTTAGGGGTTATTACTGGCTCTTAGCTCAGGAATCACTTATGGTGGGCTCTGGAAATTATATGGGATGCCAGGATTGAATCTGGATTGGCCTCATGCAATGCAAGCACTGTACCTGCTATTCTATCACTCGGGTCCCCAAGCACACATAACTTTGACAAAATAGAGAACCATTAAGTATGAGGGAAAAGGTCAATTAATTTGATCAAAGTCCTAGACATTTCTCATATGTAAATGGAAACCATGGGGAAAAACAATAAAAAACAAAATTCAGTCATCATATGGTTGAAAGTACTTAGATCAAGCCAGACTTAACTGAATTCATGTCCAACATGATAAAGAAGATTTAAAAAGCAAATATATAGCGCAGTGGTGTGAGAAAGGGTTAACATCACAAGTATGATGTTTGCCCTATCCCCCTTAGGAAAGGAATTCTGTGGACTCAGATTTTCAAGTATTTGATCCTGCAGTTCCCTGACTGATAAAGTGGCCTCTGCCTGTTTAGGCACTAATCTGGCTAAACAGATTTTAGGAGTTCCTAAGTTGGGTATGTGCAGGGCAGAGAGTGTCTATACGATCAGTTTCAGTCAAACCCCTGGGTTCTGAAACCTGGGTAAGCTTCTCCCAGCCCTAAGTAAGCTCCCTCTCCCTAGCCAATTGTATGTACTTTACTCTGTTTATTTCCAAGGGATGGAAATGCTAGACAAGCCTAAAGAGCCTTCCAGATTCCTTCTGTGTCCATTCCCCTGGTGATCTTACTATATATCCATAATAGACTGTGATCAGTTGTGGCTATGAAAACATCTATATGTCAAGGCAAAAAATCCTTCATGTGAATTTCTGGTGGTTTGGGGAAATCCAGCACAACTATAAGGGCATAAATGGGTACTTCACACAATAACAGACATGAATGCCTAATAAAAGTAAACATAAAAGAAAGCCTAACCCAGTCTTTGATTATCAGGGAAATGCATAATGTAAAAATAATGGCCTATAGATCTTACCTCCATGAGTGTCAAATATTGGAGAATTTGATTCTAGATAGCGTGAAGAAGTAATTATTTGCAACTGGGAGTACAAACTGGCTTGAATCTCTTTGAAAAACATCTTTCCTAACATTTCAAATGGCTTGGATGTAGAACTGAGTCTAGGTTTATACCCTTGGGGTAGTTTTTGCACATACAAACCATATACAATATTATGAACAATATTTCTTACAACATTTTAAAAAGAAAACAACTTAAATGCCCATTGACATTAGAACAAATACATTCTGTTCATAAAATAGAAGTAAAATTAATGATTTACAGCTACATTCAACAGTATGGATGTCTTTCAAGTTAATAAAGTTGATTGGAAAAACAAACCACAAGAGTATGCTGTTAGTATACTTTTCCTCCCAATAATATAAAATTCAAAATATGCTTGATTAACCAATATATTTTTATGTATGTGGTGCCAGAGAATAAGGCCAGGACTTGACATATGTTAGTCATATGCTCTACCACTGAGCCACATGGAAGCCTGATCCCTGAACAATGTTCTTAAGAATATAAATATGTAGGGGCAAGAGTGATAGCACAGTGGTAGCACATTTGCCTTGCATGCAGCCAACCCTGGATAGACCCAGATTCAATTCATGGAATCCCATATGTCCCCAGAGCCTTCCAGGAGCAGAGCGATTTCTGAGCTCAGAACCAGGAGGGAATAACCCTGAACACACCCTGAACACGACAGGGTGTGACCCAAAAACAAACAAACAAACAAAAATATAAATATGTTGCAAAACTATTCAGAAATTGAAAAGCTTATAAAGTTAGCATTTTCAATTACCTACTTTGGGGAAGTAATACCAAGGAAATAAAATTAAGGAAATAATCTATTGTTTACTTAAATTTCTCAGTAGGTATATAGTTGTTAATTGAAAATTTATTCTCTATACAATTATTATATTAAGTAGCCTGTGTTTTGTATTTACAGGAACTATTTTTAAATAAATTTAATATTGATGAAGATAAGTAGAAATAGATATTCTCATATGATGCTATGAAAATATGAATTGTAAAACCTGAAAGAAAAACTTGAAAGTACATATTATAGAAATATATATATTTGTTCATATACAAAATATATGTACATATATAAAATATATATTTATTATATCTAGTAAATACATAAATATATATGGTAAATACTATGTATATTGTAAAATCTCAAAGGAGGCACAGCAGCTGTGGGACTGTCTGAGACCGATTTCCATTTGTTCTTGGTTCCTAGACATAAAGACATGTCCTGGGATGGGTTGATGGCTAGGATTTTCCCTAACTAGAGATCTTCCTTCATTGCTTAGGCATCTGTAGAGATTTTAGACTGGTAACTTATTTTTAAACATATCATTCTAGGTATCCATCATATTTAGCACCTGAAGTAATTGCCCAAGGAATTCTCAAGATCACTGATCATGTGTCAAGTGAAAAACCTTTGCATTCAGGACCCAAATCAGATGTCTGGTCTCTTGGAATCATTTTATTTGAGCTGTGTGTGGTATGTATAGAGAAGATTAAGGTAGCAAGAAGGAACTATCTTTATTGGCACCATTGGGCAAGAGAGCTATTTCATTATATGTTTCTGTTTTGCATGCTAAGTAGATATGAGAAGAGATTTCTCATTTACAACCTTAAGTAATTCTTTATGACAACTTGTGAATTATTTTGATGTTCTAATAGAGTTTGTACTTTGATTAATTTTTTATTGAATTTAAGTGTAAGAAACTAAATAGTTTGGAAAAATGTTTACATAACACGACTTGCATTCTTTATCTATGTTTTCTCTGTGTTAAAACATTTTTTTCTCGCTTACTTGTCTTCTCCTTTCCTGGTTTCTTGGGGTTTCCTTTAAGACACTATGTATATTAGCTTTCTCTTAGTCCTTTCCCAGATGGTCTCTATAGTTCAGGTAAACACTAAGCTGCTATATAGCAAAGGGGCAGGAAATGGAATAGTTTAAAGAGCAGAGTTTTCAGCTCTCAGCAGGAGAGTGGGAATTCTTGATAACAATCTTGAAGAAGATCTGTACATTGCAATGATCAGCCCTGCACATTTTACTCACGAATCTGTGGACTCCTGCAGCCATTTATACTAAGAGTGGCAGCATTCACTGGACACTCCAGGACTAGAAGGGGACGGTGCAGAGATGGAGAAGAGCCACCCTACGGCATTGGAGCTTCCAGTTGGTCACATCCTCGGTTATTACTGCATCTGTCACAGTGGTCTGTGGTGCTGGATACAAGGCCTTTTATTCATCTATGTTGATTTTTTTTGGTCATCCAAAGGTGTTAAAAATTAATTAGCTTATTTCATTAGTCTTTACTATAAATAAGAATTAGAAATCCTTTTGACTGATGCATTAGTACAGTAGATAGGGTGTTGGTCTAGCATGTGGCTCTTGATCCCTGGTACTCCATATCTACATATGGTTCCCTGAGCACAGAGCCAGGAGTATGCCCTGAGCTCTGCCAGGTGTAACCTCAAAATAAGTTAGCAAAAAATAATAACAAAACATTGTTTTCCCATTTATTTTCATTTTAGGGAAGAAAGTTATTTCAAAGCTTGGATATTTCTGAAAGACTAAAATTTGTGCTTACATTGGGTAAGTGGCAAACAATATATTATCTTCCTGCTTTAAATGTAAATATTAGTGATTGATAATAATCAGGCACATGGAGGACATACCCTTTTGCAATAGTGAATATGCTGAAATAAAATAACCTCTTTAATGTTTTTAATGATCAATAGTGAAGATTAGTAGGGCATCTTAGATATGACTCCTGTCATTCTTAATTCATTAAGAAATTACAAAATTAGAGCGTGGGTGGATATAATCTTAGTTTCATGGTCTTAGGCAAGTAAACAAACTAGTGAATCAAAATATTAGAATTATGCTTCTCTATATTAGTTTACTCACAGATGACGTATCTTATACCTAATTACAAGGACAGCTCTCTGTTGGATAAATTTTGTGGCAATAATGGCTAAAGATGCATGTTTACTTTTCTTTATAGCAAGCTTTTGTGTTATATTTTACATATTTAGTACGTCCAAATATTTGTAATTGAAATATATTTAAAATGGCTTCATCTACTTTACAGTGGAATATATAAAACTTAGGTGCAAAAATCCTTTGTGTAAAAGAATCGCAGATTGGTATCCAGGTTAATAGGGTTTGCAAATAAGAATATATACTAAATAATAATATTATTAAGAAATAATTGCAAGTATCATAAACGTATCATTTCCCACATTAGTTTCAAAGATGGATAATGTACATTAAGGGTCATGAGATTTCTAAATGTGGTCTGTAGTCTCCACTTATACATTACATTAAGGGTCATGAGATTTCTAAATGTGGTCTGTAGTCTCCACTTATACATCAGATGCACAAAGAAATATACTTGGCTCCAAATTTTATATAATAAAATAAAAATCTTGGGTCAGAGCGATAGCGCAGTGGTAGGGCATTTGCCTTTCACGCAGCTGAGCCAAGATGGACCTTGGTTTGATTCCTAGCATCTCATATGGTCCCCCAAGTCAGGAGCAATATCTGAGTACATAGCCTGAGCGTCACCAGGTGTAGCCAAAAATAAATAAAATAAAAGTCTTATAATTATATATAGAGTGAGAGCAGATCTTTACCTCCTTTGCTTCTTTTAATCTTTGCTTCCTCTTACTACTTAAATTGATACTGTTTAGAATTTGTGTATCATTAATTTTAGTGTTTAAAGTCTTTGCTTTTATCAAAACATGTACAAACAATTAACAGAAACTGTTGCAATCCAAATTCTAAAACTACATGCTATCATTTTTTAAAATTCTTGGTTTTGTTTATATGACATAATTTTTTTTAAACTTTGAGTTCATCTACATTTTTAGGAGAAACAGCATTAATCCATGCCATTTTTTTCTACTTTTCAGACTGTGTGGATGACACCATAATCGTCTTGGCTGAGGAGCATGGTTGTCTGGATATAATAAAGGTTTGTTATTAATGTTATTGAAATTCTGTTTAGTATTTATTCTTGGGGGATCAAATAACAAGCAATTATTTTTAAAGTTGCACTTATTTCTGTTTAGATATAACTTCTTCACACAGAGACAGACAAGCAAACATAAATTTTCATAAAGTCAAAAAAATGACTCGAGTAGGGGAATCCACCACAGAACTTGGGGAAGTAACAGTGCTTAGCTGTGACAGTGCAGACCCAAAAAAATCACAATATTTGGGGCCGGAGTGGTGGCACAAGCAGTAAGGCGTTTGCCTTGCACGCACTAACCTAGGACAGTCTGCGGTTCGATCCCCCAATGTCCTATATGGTCCCCCAAGACAGGAGCGATTTCTGAGCACATAGCCAGGAGCAACCCCTGAGCATCTCTGGGTGTGGCCCAAAAACAAGCAAACAAACAAAAAAAAAGTCACAATATTTGGCTGGAGCAATAATAGAGCAGAGAGGGTGCTTGCCTAGCATGCAGCCAACGTGGCTTTTATCTCTGAACTCTCATATGATCCCCCAAGCCCACCAGGAATGATCCTTGAGTCCAGAGTGAGGAGTAACCCCTGAGCATAGCTGTGTGTGGGCCCCAGCTTCCTCTCAAAAATGCAAATGTTGGGCCAGAGAGATAGAGCAGGGGTCAGGACATTCAGTACATGCAGCTGGCTGACCATGGCTGTTCTTGACACCACCTGCTTCCCTGAGCAGCACCAGGTATGGGCCTGGATGACCCTGTGTATAGCCAGGGCGGCTGGGTGAGTCCCACATCACAGGGCCTGAGCATCACTTCCTCGGCTCTTTCAGGGAACCACTGGCTCATGGAGTTTCTCCAAGAAAGAATTGGAACCTCCTGTGCACTTCTTGGGAGAAACACACACACACACACACACACACACACACACACACACACGAAAAAGGCAAGATTTACACACACACACATACACACACAGAGTTTCTCCAGGAAAGAGACACACACACACACACACACACACACACACTAGAAAAAGGCAAGATTTACACACACACACACTAGAAAAAGGCAAGATTTACACACACACACACACACACACACACACACAGAGTTTCTCCAGGAAAGAATTGGAACCTCCTGTGCACTTCTTGGGAGAAACACACACACACACACACAAGAAAAAGGCAAGATTTACACACACACACACACACACACACACACACACACTAGAAAAAGGCAAGATTTCCTAAAAATGGTATTTTTCACATGAATACCAACCCTATTATAGGCTGGGCTCTGATGCTTGCCAAGACTCACACATCTGCCTCATCTGGTTTCAGGATGCACTTGCACATGTTTTTTCTGGGACTGGGGAAATCACGCACTTTGTGGAGTGTGGTGAGCAGAGGCCACACCCTCTATTGTGGTGCTGGCCCAGGCAGAGACACCAGGACCATGACCTGGGCACTTCTACCTCTCAACTACCCTCAGCCTTTCAACTATTGCCACTACAATATATATTTTTCTTTTTATTCCCTAGGAACTTCCCGAAAACATGATCAATCTTTTGAAGAAGTGCCTTACCTTCCACCCTTCCAAGAGGTTGATATTATTATGAGTTTTGGATTCAACTGTCTTTAACATAAAGTAGTTGAGTTTCTTTCTCATCAGTCGAAATAACAGTAGAAATAATATTTGTTCTGATATAATGAATAATGTCTCTATTGTCATTGACAATTATAGCTTTCATGAGCACTAATCAAAGAAGAAAAAAATTAGCCCTGGTCAAAAAATTGGTATATACTAGAAGAAATTATTAGTTCATTTCTATCTTCTAATTGAAAATTCACCAAAATGATAGTCCTACAAATGATATCAGAATGAGAACAAGATTTTATTGGAACATGAATTATAGCAACAAAATTGAATAAATTAGGATAAGCTAACAATTACTGATAGTACAAAAGGATGCCTAAAACTATCTTAGATATTGTATTATTTATTTTTATTAGTTGATGTCTCTATGAGCCATGTAACATTATCCTAAACTCCTGAAGTTTGTCTTTGACAAAAATGTCTATTAAAGACATATTAGGAGCAGATTAGTAACAGAAATTAAAGCAGAATTTTTGTTGAACATGCCACCTTAAACTGAGAAATTAGCAAAAAATAAAACACAACAGGTGTTATTAAATCATAGTTTTATTACAATATTCAATAAAGGAGGTAGGTACATAGTAGAGAACTAAAAGTAAAAAATGGTAATAATAATCTTGATAGATTACAAGATGCAGAAAACACAAAAAAGGTTAAAAAATTCAGCATTTACTTATGGTAACTTGGTTGTTAGATAAAAGTAAACCCTAGACAAAGGGAGCTCTGTTATTTTCATGTCTGAGATATTTAAAGCCTCTACCTTTCTCTTTTGAATGTTCACCATTTTTCAAGGACACTTTTATGACTGTCATTGATGTTCTGTATTTGAACTCTATTTTTCTAGGCCAACCCCTGATGAATTAATGCAGGACAAAGTGTTCAGTGAAGTATCTTCTTTGTACACACCCTTCACCAAGCCTACCCATCTGTTTTCTTCTTCTCTGAGATGTGCTGATTTAACTCTGCCTGATGATATTAGTCAGCTGTGTAAAGGTAATGATGAATCACAGACTCATATTAATAAATCTTGGTTTTGGAGGAAATTCTCTTATTCTTCTGGTTGTGAATTTATCAATAGTGTATAGATAGGTAGAGGATCAGTTATATAATGGATAATTATCTGGAAATATCTTGAACAGACTTAAGATATAACTAGCTTCATATTTTTAATCTCTTAAATTTTAATTTCTTAAATTGCAAACTAAATTCATATATATATTTATCTCAACTCTTGAATTTGAGTTGTCATTAAGATCTTAAACTCAGGTCTTTTAATTTCTTGTAGGATTGTAATTTAATTTCTTGTAGGATTCCCAGAACACACCAGCAGGCCTATCAAATCTGTAACATTTATTGTGAAATGATTTCTAATGCTCCTGTTATTTATACGAAGTTTGTACCATTACATTCTGCATGTTTCAAACATTAGCTTCTCTTGTTTTATTCCTCAAGAAATTGTGACTCAAGTTGGTTACTCTGACACTCAAAAGTTGCTGACACTTGAACCAGAACCTCTGCTAAATAGACATCTAGTGACCAAATGTTTGTTAACTTGCTCTTCTGTCCTACACACACTGTCTCTTCAGTAATGCCCATGCCCAGTGAGGAGACAGATGGGGTCACACAGTCACACAGTAGAGAGGACAGTGTACATCCACGGAGACAGACAGCCACGGCCAAGCATCCTTAGTGTGAGATGGAGCCAAGAGTGAGCCTGTCCTCATTCCTCTTCCAGACTTTCATATTCCTAACTGTGCACCTGGGATGAAGATATAGATGGGGCACCTCAACATGACATAGTTATGTATGCACATTTTTTCCCTATGAAGCTTTACATCCGATGTGTAGACCAGCTTTATACCCTCTGTGTGTTATGGAGTACCAATAGTCAGGAGGAAGCCTCACTTTTTTCTTCAGTAATTGCCTGCTCATCTTTAATTAAAAGCAGAAAGAGTAATGGCTGTGGTTCTTTTAAATGTTGTCTTGATAGATATGAGCAATGACTATCTGGCAGAAAGGTCCATTGAAGAAGTGTATTATCTTTGGTGTTTGGCTGGAGGTGACTTAGAGAAAGAGCTTGTTAACAAGGAAATCATTCGATCCAAACCACCTATCTGCACACTTCCCAAGTAAGGAAAGAAACTTGTTCTTGGACATAAAAATCTAGTAAAAGCATATTTTCAAGACGGGGTGGGGAGAAGCATGGTGAGTGTTTGTCTGGTAGTGTTCCAGCTAAGGGGCCAGGACAGCAACAGGCGGTCAGTTCTCTTGCCTGGAGTGTCCATCAATAATCTTGTTATTTTAAAATATCTATTTTAAATAGATAAAGTCCTCTTATATATTTGAAGTGAATTTCTAATGGTATGTGTTACAATAACTGATGTTCAATAAGTGAAGTATGTACAAAGAAAGATGAATGATACTTGAGAGAAGATAAATTTGCTTTTGTGTATATTATAGGTAAGTATTGCTATTTTGCTATATTTTCAAATGTGCATGTTCTTTGTGGTCTTGTTGCTTATCATTGAGACCAGTATGTGTCAAGTCACTATTGAGAACTATCTGCATGACTGCATAAAATTTTGGACTCCCTATAATTAAGTTGGAAATTATCCTATAAATTGGAAATTGATATTCATCCTCAAAAGCCATTCTTATTATTACACGATTGCTGCTCATATTAATTTTTAAAGACTGAGCTCAAAATTCTTTAATATTTACCAATACGTGTAATATTTTATTTCAGATTTTTAGAAGATTTGATCATTGTATGGGCTGGAGTGATAGCATAGTGGTAAGGCGTTTGCCTTGCACACAGCCAACACAGGATGAACCCTGGTTCGAATACTGGCATCCCATATAGTCCCCCAAGCCAGCCAGGAGCAACTTCTGTGCGCAGAGGCATGAGGAACCTGAGTGCCGCTGGGTGTGACCCAAAAACAAACAAACAAACAAACAAATAGATTTAATCATTGGAGATAATAGGAAAAGTAATCAGCTAGCTTTTTCTTAACAACAAATTTTTTAGGTTAATTACTAGTTTTTTTTCTTCTTAAACTGGCTTTTTTTTTTTTAATTTATTTAAACACCTTAATTACATACATGATTGTGTTTGGGTTTCAGTCATGTAAAGAACACCACCCATCACCAGTGCAACATTCCCATCACCAATGTCCCAAGTCTCCCTCCTCCCCACCCGACCCCCGCCTGTACTCTAGACAGGCTCTCCATTTTCCTCATACATTCTCATTATTAAGACAGTTCAAAATGTAGTTATTTCCCTAACTAAACTCATCACTATTTGTGGTGAGCTTCCTGAGGTGAGCTGGAACTTCCAGCTCTTTTCTCTTTTGTGTCTGAAAATTATTATTACAAGGGTGTCTTTCATTTTTCTTAAAACCCATAGATGAGTGAGACCATTCTGCGTTTTTCTCTCTCTCTCTCTGACTTATTTCACTCAGCATAATAGATTCCGTGTACATCCATGTATAGGAAAATTTCATGACTTCATCTCTCCTGACAGCTGCATAATATTCCTAGGAACACAAAAATACAATACAAAAACCCCTTCCTTACACCTATATTCATTGCAGCACTATTTACCATAGCAAGACTCTGGAAACAACCAAGATGCCCTTCAACAGACGAATGGCTAAAGAAACTGTGGTACATATACACAATGGAATATTATGCAACTTAAACTGGCTTTTAAATGTTCACTTCAGTTATACCATTCACACTACTGAATTAAGTAAAAAATATCAGGAAATAAGATGATGTAATTTCAACAATAAATTGCTTGAAGGATATATAAATTCTCAGAAAAAAATGCTTGTAATTTTGAGCAAATATTTTGCATTTATTTTTCCCAATAATTACAATAGATACTTATTTAAAGTAATACATTTTCTAGCACAAATAGGTTCAAAACTGTATATTTCAGTTTTAGCCAACTTCATGAAAATACTCTGAGGACAGCTGCATCCAGATTCCATGATTATTTCTTTGCCCATTCTCCTCTCTCTCTGATTTCCAGAATAACCTTTTTCAGTTATTATTCAAGGTCAAATGTATCCTTGTATTTTGTCCAATGCATCCTGGCAGTCAGGCCCAGGATGTTAATGCGAAACATCCTGTTGTTAAAAGGATCTCAGAGCCTTTTTATAGCTTCCTCCCATCCTCCTCCTTATGAATCATCTCAGTGTGCATTAGTCCCAGTTTATTGAACCCTGCAGCCTTGTAATATTTCCAAAGAAGGCCCTCTGGGCCCCAGGCTGCAACTGTTTGCCTACTCACCATGTTGACCCAGACCCTACATTTATTATTTAATATTATTTTTGGTTCTGCTTTTTGATTTTGGACACACCAGATGATGATGAGGTAGGGATGGGAGTGGCCCAGGGTGAGGTGTCAGGTGTCAACAGAGTGTTCGGGCTCATGTATGTGCTGGTGGTGGAACCCAGACAACCAGGTGCCCCACCACTGCACCACAGCTCTGGCCCCTAATATTCTTAAGGAGTTCCCCACATGCACATGCTCCCACATCTTCCTTCTTGATATATGAACTTTTATACTTTTCTGCTTTCATACTACCATGTGGGCACTGTCAGCCTTTCATGAAGCCACATCACTCTTTATCTCTGCCTCTGTCTCTGTTTCTCTCCATCTCATTCTCTCTCTCTTTCTCTCTCCTTCCTCAGCACCTCCAAATAAAACCGATTTTACTTCACACACACACAGACACACACACAGACACACACACACACAACACACACACACACACACACATAAGGAGTTACTCATCTTTAAAGTAATTTTTCTACTGTACTATTTTTTTTTTGTCCATACTAACTTTCTTCAAGAGCACATTTACATCATTGTCAGGAGGGAATTGCACAAGCAAAGTAAGTTGTTTAAGAAATCTTACAGCAATATTTTATTATCCCAGCCAGTCTATAGTTTTTCTTCAGTGGAGGGATCAGTGATTAGGAGTAGATTTTGTTTTCCGAAAGACATGGTAATCAGGTGCTATTTTTTTTTTAATCACTTTTCAGTTTTCTCTTTGAAGATGGAGAAAGCTTTGGACAAGGCCGAGACCGAAGCTCACTCTTAGATGACACCACTGTGACTTTGTCTCTCTGCCAGCTAAGGAACGTAAGAGTGCTATTTTGAAGTATTTACCATCAGCCCCTGCCTTCAACTTTTTTTCTTTCTTTTTTCTTTTTAAAATGAAATCCTGCTTTTATACCTGATGCTTGAATTCCTATAACAAACTATAAAAAAATATTTGCTATTTCCTTCAAGGTTTGTGTGTCCTTTGAGCAGCTCTTTGGAAAACAGCATCTGATATTCAATTTATTATGTGTTGTCTGTGGGAAGAGTCTTTGGTTTTACCATTTTCACCATTTTTATCTTTTAATGCTGTTGGTTTTATTTTCTCACCACTAGGTAACCTATAGTATTTTTAATTTTTTTAAGTGTATTGCTCTAAATGGGTGGAATGGTAAAGTCACACACAGAGATTTTTAATTCC
Source organism: Suncus etruscus (assembly GCF_024139225.1). Classification (NCBI taxonomy): domain Eukaryota; kingdom Metazoa; phylum Chordata; class Mammalia; order Eulipotyphla; family Soricidae; genus Suncus; species Suncus etruscus. Next base: position 4,179,525 of record NC_064861.1, on the reverse strand, counting down.
CTAATTATAGTGTAGAGATGAGTCTGTGTGTATCCACTGAGAGAGAGCACCCACCTGCCACCCACAGAGGCCCTTCGGAGCCCACGTGTGCTGAGGGAGATGAGGGCGCACCCCACTTGAGCTGCCTGCTTCAGCTGTTGAAGGAAGCCCAGCATCAGGCAATGGGATGATCTGGGCAGCGTTAGCTACCGTGTCTATAGGTGAGAAAAATGAGGAGAGTGGAATTTCTCAGAGATTTATCAGCTACTTGAATTCTGAACGTGGATACTAGAATGTTAGGAATCCTGGGGCTGGTGTGGGTTGGACTCCTGCCTGGTATGCAGGCCTGCCTGGTTCCTTCCTGATACCCCAGTTGATCTCTTGAGCCACACCAGGAGTGATCCTGAGTTTAAAGCCAGGAGTAGGCCTTAAGCACCACCAGATGTGACCCAAATGCCAAAAAGAGAAAGAAAGGGGAAAAAAAGAATCTGATAAACTCTTGAATCTTTTTATTAGGATGTTTGGTTTTAGTTTATATAAATGTCAAAGCAAAAATAAACCTGACCTGAACCTTAAAGGGTATGCATTTTCAAAGCAATGTTAAAACAATCACCAGGTGATTTTCAAGCACTTGATCCATTAATTACATTTGATACTGATTTTAGGAATTCTGTGTACCTGGACAAATATGCTTAATCAGGTATCTATATTTCTTCACAGTTGTGCATAGTCACTAGAGACGTAATGTTTTAGTGCATTATTGATAAGGATAAATATTTAGATGTTGATTTATTCTTTATGAGGCACATTTATAAATTTATCATTGCATGTTATTTTTCCTGGGAATTGTGTGTGAATGTTCTATCTCAGATGCTTCTCCAGAAATATTTTTTTCAATTAACAGAGACTAAAAGATGTCGGCGGAGAAGCATTTTTTCCACTACTTGAAGATGAGTGAGTTGGCTCTCTTTCCTCAGTTCCTTTTGGTAGAAAACTTTCATTTTCTGGGGTCAGAGAGATTGCACAGTGGGTAGCTCATTTGTCTTGCACGTGGCCAATTCGAGTTCAATCCCTGCCATCCTATATGGTTCCCCAAGCACTGCGCAAGTAGTTTCTGGGTGCAGAGCCAGGAGTAACTCCTGAACACTGCCAGGGGTGGGTTAAAAACAAAACCAAAAAAAAAAAAAAGAAATAAAAGAAAGAAAACTTGAACATTTTCTCTGAAAATTATGTCCTTGGGCCAGAGCACAGCAGTAGGGCATTTGCCTTGCATGCAGCCAACTCGGGATGGATCCGGGTTCAATACCCAGCATTCCATATGGTCACCAGAGCCTGCCAGAAATGATTTCTGAATGCAGAACCAGGAGTAATCCATGAGCACTGCCAGGTGTGGTCCCAAACCAAAATAAATAAATAAATAAATGTAAATTATTTTCTGAAAATAAAAAAGTAGGGAGATAGAGAGCCACGGGGTGTGGCTCTGCCCCCCCAAAAAACAAAGTAGGGTTTTGGTTTTTTTTTTTGGTTTTGGGGCCACACCTGCTGACACTCAGGGGTTATTCCTGACTATGCGCTCAGAAATCACTCCTGGCTCCGGGATCACATGGGATGCCAGGGGATCGAACCTCCGTCCGTCCTAGGCTAGCACGGGCAAGGCAGATGCCTAAGTGCTTGCGCCACTGCTCCCAGCCCCCAAAGTAGAGTTTTTTTAAGTTTATTCCCATTATCAATTTCTCTGCCTTTGTTTCTTCTTTCAGCCAGTCTAATTTACCGCATTCCAACAGCAACAACGAGTTGTCTGCGGCGGCTACCCTCCCCTTGATCATCCGAGAGCGGGACACGGAGTACCAGCTGAACAGGATCATTCTCTTCGATCGGCTGCTCAAGGTGAGCGTCTGGGTACCAGTCTTACGATCAGTCCGCCCCTGACTTGTCGCTTCACTAATGAGTTACCGGGAAAACAAGTAGGACACTACTTCTACTTTCTCCAATGAACTTTAAAGAGAAAACATGGTACAGCTTCATAGAAAATAAAAAGGAAAAACCAGGAGCTTATGCAAATCATTACTACTTGAAAAATATCTAAAATCAACAGGAAGAAGCTTTCTGAACAAAAATGGATAGAGAACATAGTAGAGGGGTCCAGAACGAAGTCCAGTTGGTACAAAAGGCATTTGCCTTGCACGTACCCAACCCAGGTTTGATCCCTGGCTCCCGTAGGGTCTCTTGAGCCTCCCAAGTTTGATTCCTGATACAGAGCCACAGGTAAGCCCTGGGCAGTGGCAGATGTTGCCCAGACCACCCCCACCCCCAAAAAAGTAGAAGTGTAACTAATAAATTATCCATTTAAAAAAGGATAGAATTCATAGAAAAATGTTAATTAAAATGTGTTTTTTTCCACATAAAAATCAGCAGTAGCAAAGGAAGATTGAGATTGGAATGCTCACTGTTAAAGCATAAGCAGATCAAACGTTCTGTAAAGTGAATTAAAAGTGTTTCTGGAGTGGGTGGAGCCACAATAAAAGCTGTTAGTTATCAGATACTTTCTGTGCTACCAGTTTATCAGTGTTTTACATGACCTACCCTAACTGAGTCTGGTAGTATTGTTTTCCATATGCCTCACCCTGACTACCAGAGAAGAGTGGGTGAAAACAGCTGCATCGGCTCCTTTCTTTGATTCCATTACACTTGACAGACAAGAACAAAAGAGCACCCACTGCCTGAATACAGAGAAAGCCATTGCAGGTGTTTACAAAAATAAGTGGTCTATTAAGAATTGTCCAGACTGCAGGACATGCAGTGAGATCTCCTTCTTCACCCACAGGCATATCCATACAAAAAAAATCAGATCTGGAAAGAAGCCAGAGTTGATGTCCCTCCTCTTCTCAGAGGGTTGACCTGGGCTGCGCTCCTGGGGGTGGAGGTAAGCAAGAAACGAGCAACTTAAAGATTGTGGCAGATCAATCTCCTCTCGTCTTTTTTCTTTCTTCTCTCTCCCTCTCTCTTCTCTTCTTTCTCTCCTGTTTTTCTTTCCTCTCTTCTCTCATTTTTCTCTCTTTTCCCTTTCTCATATTTCTCTCTTCCTTTTCTTTCCTTTTAAACACTGGTTTGCAATATTGTTACTAAAAGGCTATCATGTATATCATTGTTCCTTCCTTTCAGCACCCAGTTCTTGTCCAAAGTGATCATTCCCACCTCTCATTGTCACAGAGCTCCCTTCTCTGCCCTAACTGCACTCCCCACTCTTTGTGCCAAGCTTCCTACCATCGACCAGTCCCACTGGCCTTCATTTTTATTGTCTCTGGATATTATTCTCATACTATGTTTGTATTTTTTTAGTATCTGGCAAATGAGTGTACACTGGTGAAGGGATGGGTGTTGGAACATTACATGGCTGAAAAAATAAAGAAAAAATAAGAAAAAATAGACTGTCATTAAGAAGAGTCAAAGTTATTTTTAAATAATTGTTAACAAAACATGCAATAAAGTATGAACATTGAAAATATTTGGAAACTATAGTGAAAATAGTAGAAAAAATGAGTAAGCTAGAGTAAGATAATGATACTTGACTCTTTATTGTTTTGTTTTGGAGGCCACATTGGCAATACTCAGGACTTAGTCCTGCCTCTGTACTCAGGAATCATTCCTGGACAGACCAGGATGCCCTGTAGGTTAAGGTCTGGGTTGGGGTCTGGAGAGGTAGCATGGAGTAAGGTGTTTGTTTTGCATGCAGAAGGATGGTGGTACAAATCTCGGCATCCCATATGCCCATATTGACCCCTGAACCTGCTAGGAGTGATTTCTGACCATAGAGCCAGGAGTCACTCCTGAGTGCTCAGGTGTGACCCAAAAACCAAAAAAAAAAAAAAAGAAAGAAAGAAAGAAAGACCTGGGTTGACTGAGAGCAAGGCAAGTGTCTCCTACACTTTACTATTTTTACTATTATTGCTCTGGCCCCTTCACTCTTTATTTTAAACTTGTGTCTCTTGATATGAACTGCCACCCTTGAAACAGTTTTCATTTTTTTAAATCTGAAACCTATTTTATTTTTGCTTTTATCTTTCATTTTAAGACAAAAGTTTCACACTAGATCTCCTTCCCAGTTCTAATTTATTTTTGTTATTTTGTTTATTTGTGTGTGTGTGTGTGTGTGTGTGTGTGTTTCTGGGCCATATCCAGCACAGCACTCAGGAGTCACACATTGCATTTGCACTCAGAAATCACTGCTGACAGGCTCAGGGGAGAGATGCCGGGGATCAATCCCAGGTCAGCTGCTTGCAAGGCAAACACAAACACCCTCCCCGCTGAGCTATAGCCTCTACCTTTAATTTAAAGCAGTGTCTTCCTGCTACTCCCTGCATGATTGATGAGTGGCCAAAGGACAAGGCTACATGGATAATGGAGGCTGGGAGCCTGGCTAAGCTGCTGTCAGCTCAGTGTCTCTTCCAGAGCCTTTGTCTCTGAGGTGTCCTTCAGCTGTCTGCTTAGAACTGCAGCTCATCACACACTTTTATCACAGGTTGCCAGAAATATGGGCAACTTTCTAGAAGGTCTACTTTGGGTTTCAATGTGCCACTCTGTAAATATTATGCATTTTACATCATGGATGTTTCTAAGGAGTAGATTTTGCCCAAGTTAATAATTTATTAAGTATATGATAAATTTATATATTCCCTCTCTTCTTTTACAGGGGGATATTCATGCCAAGTATGATTCCATTGATAAAGATACTCCAATACCTACAGATAGACAGGTATGATTTAGTTTTCCTTTGCTTTCTTTGTTTTATTTGGGGGTCGAACCCCGCACTGTTCAAGAATCACTCCTGGCAATGCTTGAGGACCATATGAGTTGTCAAGGATTGAGCCCAGGCTGACTGCATGCAAGGCAAGTGCCCTATCCATTGTGCTATCTCTTCTTTAGATAGATTGGCATAATCCTAGACTGAGGTAACTGCCAACTCCACATCTTAGGAAGTCAGGAGGAATTCTTCTTTGATTGGGAAAGTCCAGCAGTCTTCATATGCCAGGGGAAAGACAAGACTGGAAGACAAGACTTCCTTTTAAGAAGGGAGACTAAAAAATTTGCTATAATAACTTTGTTTTGATTTAGGACCATACCCGATGATGCTCTGCACTCACTTCTTGAGGTGCTCAGGGAACCGTATGGGATGACAGGGATCAAACCTACTGTTCTATTTCTCTAACCCCCCCATATATTTGTTTTTTATCTGTACAGTTTTCCCCTTTATTTAGACCAGGCTGTAAAGAACATGTTTTAAAAACATTGTCTTACTATTGTCAAAAGAGATGGTCTATTTTCCTCGTTCAATATTCTAACTTTTGGTGCTTACAGAGGATTTCTATAAAGTTCAGTCACTTTCAAACACTAGGACCAGTGAACTAACAGACATACTGTCTCTTCCCCTCCTCCAGTTTTGGGTGGACTGATCTTCCTTCTGCACAGGTCCCGCTCATTGGCTTGCTGCTGTCTTACAGATTGAAGTGGATATTCCTCGATGCCATCAATATGATGAACTGTTATCATCTCCAGAAGGTCATGCCAAATTTAGGCGTGTGCTAAAGGCCTGGGTCGTGTCCCACCCTGATCTGGTGTATTGGCAAGGTAATGTGTATCCCCCACCCCAATCATTAGGACTTTCTTTGAAATATTAGGAGAGTTTTAGCATGACTAACTTTTAAAAAATATTATAATATCAGCATATTGTTGGCTTTGGGGGAAAAAAAGTACTACAGCTATGATCTGTTTTTATTTTCTTTTGAAAGGTTTAAATGAGAATTTTCAAACTTTGTCTAAGTGCCCAGATATATCATTTTAAATGAATGATACTTAATGAGACTCCTTGCCATCGTGTTGCTTGTGCTGTTGAATTCTTTTATTGTTTCCCCCAATGAGCATACAAATAGCAAGTGTACTTTGTGTCATTTGGGCTAGTGGATATTCTTTGTGGAGCAGGGGGCCCCCTAGTGGTGCTGAGGGTCTGGTGTGGGGTGGATACTCAGAGATATTCAGCCCATGGAACTGGGGTGCTGTTCTGACTCTCCACTTGGGCCAGCCTAGCAGTACTCCGGGTAGGTGATAGTCTTAACATTCAATGACCTACAGCTTAAGCTTCTTCTGGTGATAAGAACTGGACAAGAACTACATATCTAACTTGCTCATCTTGTTTTTTTATAGCTATGTAAAATAAATGTTAATGCCCTATATGCTTTATTTTTAGCTGTTCTCATTATTTGGGGGTCCATAGATAAATTAATGAAAGCCTAGTACTATTTTTGAAGTAATTTTTATATCTTATTTCAGGCCAAATTTAAAATGAAGTTATTGTTTTACTAGTTGTATTCAATTTAGACTTCTATATCTGCCTCACAATTTGACATAAATGTATGCTAAAATTCTTTTAACATATCAAAGTATGAAAGTGTTATTGCCAAGAAATAGAATTTTTATTTTACTTGTATTTTACATCATTTGGGGGATTATATCAAGAGCTGTTCTTGGCTCAATGCTTAGGGGTCCCTCCTAGCAGAACTCAGAGGTCCGTACAGTGCAAGAAATTGAGCCAAATTTTTTCATCAAACCTGGCATATCTAGATGAGGAAACAGGCCTGAAAATGTCAAATGATGCTAAGACCACACAGGGTCAAATATGAGACAGTATCCCGGACCTTCTGTCATTTTCATACTCTTCTGCCTTTACTCATAATATCATTGATAACAATAATAGTTATTCACCTGCCAGTCACTAGGTGTTAGTACTCATGATGACCAATGAGATACTTCCACAGTTCTGGACGGGTGGGCAGAAATGCTTACATAAAGAGTGATGCAGAGAACTCACAGAACTCCGCTCTCGATCTCTTTTCATCAGGTCTGGACTCTCTTTGTGCTCCATTTCTCTACTTAAATTTCAATAATGAAGGTAAGCCTGCTTGTCATGTAAACAATCATTGTGATTTTCTAAGATCTTTTATTTAAAATGAAAAGTTTTTGGTTTTGTTGCATGATGTTCGAGTTTTCTATTACATGTTATATTAGAATAAGTCTAGGGAAAGTGAAGGCTTACTTCATTTTGTAGTGAATGTCATTGTTACTTAGGAGTAAGTAGAAATTTAGGGAGTATTTAAACTATTCTTTTTTTTTAATTTTTATTTTATTTAAACACCTTGATTACATACATGATTGTGTTTGGGTTTCAGTCATGTAAAGAACACCACCCATCACCAGTGCAACATTCCCATCACCAATGTCCCAAATCTCCCTTCTCCCACCCGACCCCCACCTATACTCTAAACAGGCTCTCCATTTCCCTCATACATTCTCATTATTTAAACTATTCTAAATGCAGTCATTTACTTTGGTTTTGTGAACGTCTTGATTTTCATTACATCACTCACATTTTATTTCATTTATTTTTAATTGAATTACCATGAATTACAGAGTTACAAAGTTGTTCATGATTGAGTTTCAGGCACACAATATTCTAACATTGACCCCTTCACCAGTGCCCACTTCCTGCCACCATTGTTCCAGTTTCTCTACCACCTCCCCATCAGCTACATTTTAATGATTCTATGAAGAAAAGATGACTTCTTTAGACCTTTGTTTAAACCATGTATACTACTGAAAATATTCATAAATAAATCAGCCCCAGTTTGTATCTTGAAAGTCTATCTTGAAATCTCCCTCCTGAGCCCATTCAGAATTTCTAGAAATTTATCTTCTAGAATTTCTTTTTCTGTTTAAAATGTATTGACTTATCTGGGAGTGGGGGACCACACCCAACTGTACTCAGGACATAGTCCCGGCTCTGAGCACAGAGATTATTCTTGGTGGTGCTGGGATTAAACCAGGGTTGATGGCAATCAAGACAAGTGCCTGACCCTGTGCTTTCTTGGACTTGAGCTTGTTAGGTTTTTGAATTCTACTCCTTTATATAGCAACAGAGGAATCTTTCTTTTTTTAATGCCTGGTAGCATTTTTAGAGGCAGTTTTGTTTTCCATTCCCTTCTAAGAATCTCTCATTTATTGAATGTTACTCAATACATATTTGTTTAATGTAATTGACCCACTGCCCTAATTATATCACTTGTAGAGTGTGACCTTATATAGCCCAATATCTCAAGGCCTCCATATCTAGGGAATTTCAAAGTTCACAGCAATGTTTTTAGGTTCTAATTCATGTCAGAATTGGCTTAGAGTCCAGAATTCAGTAGAGTGAATATAGCCCCAGAGAACTCAAACTTTACCGTTTAAATAGCCTTCATTTTCCTTTCTTAGTGGGGTTACACCCAGCAGTGCTTGGCGGGGCACAGAACGATCCCTGGGCCTATCACAACATTGTTTGTCACTGTGGTTGTACTGGATAGTGTCCAGAACAACCAGGCCTATCTATAGCGAAAGGGCCACATGGTACCAGGAATTGACCATGGATCTCACACCTGGTCAGCGTGTTCTCTGCTACTGGATCTATCTTCCCCACATGAGTTTTTAAAATGATCTTTTCCTTAATAGTGTCTTTCACTAATGTCAACTCAAGGTTGACAACTTGGTCAACCCAAGGAGAGGAAGGATTCTCTATTTGAAAAGATTATGAAAGAACATACTAAATGTCTTTTATAATAACATTAAATAGTATTTAATATTTAAGCACCATGATTACAAATGTTATTGTAGTTGGGTTTCATAAAAAGAACAGTCCCTGTCACCAGTGCAGCATTCCCATCACTAATGTCTCCTTTCTCCCTTCCCACCTCCTGTATTTGAGAAAGAAATTCTACTTCTCTCATTCATTGACAGTGTCAGAATAGTTGTCAGTGTAGTTATTTCTCTAACTGCACTCACCACTCTTTGTGGTGAGCTTCATATTGTGAGCCGTTTCTTCCAGCCCTCATTTCTATTGTCTCTGGGCATTATTACAATAACGTCTTTTATTTTTTTTTTTAAAACCTATAGATGAGGGGCTGGAGAGATAGCACAGAGGAGGGACATTTGCCTTGCATGCAGCCGTTCCAGGATGGACGGTAGTTCGAATCCCAGTATCCCATATGGTCCCCATGCCTGCCAGGAGCGACTTCTTAGCACAGAGCACTGCCGGGTCTGACCCAAAACCAAAAAAAAAAAAAAAAAAAAAAAACATAGATGAGTGAGACTATTCTGTGTCTTTCTCCCTTTAACTTTTTTCACTCAGCATAATAGATTCCATGTACATCCATGCATAGGAAAATTTCATGACTTCATCTCTCCCTTACAGCTGCATAATATCTCATTGTGTATATGTACCACAATTTCTTTAGCCATTCATCTGTTGAAGAGCATCTTAGTTGTTTCCATATTCTGGCTATTATAAATAGTGCTACAATGAATATAGATGTGAGGGAGGCATTTTTGTATTGTATTTTTGTGTTCCTAGGGCATATTCTTAGTGGTGTATAGCTGGATCATATGGGAGTTCAATTTCCAGTTATTTGAGGAATGCCGATACTGTTTTCCATAAAGGCTGGATTAGATGGCATTCCCACCAGCAGTGATTAAGAGTTCCTTTCTCTTCATATCCCTGCCAACACTGCTTGTTCTCCTTCTTTGTGATGTGCGCCAATCTCTGTGGAGTGAGATGGTACCTCATAGTTCTTTTGATTTGCATCTCCCTGAAGATTAGTGATGTGGAACATTTTTTCATGTGCCTTTTGGCCATTTGTATTTCTTCTTTGTTTTGATGGGTTAGATTATTTTTATCTTGTTAAATTCTGTCAGTACCTTGTATATCTTGGATATTAGCACTGCTTGTTCTCATTCTTTGTGATGTGTGCCAATCTCTGTGGTATGAGGTGGTACCTCATTCTTGTTTTGATTTGCATATCTTTATTGATTAGTGATATGCAAAATTTTTTCATCTGTCTTTTGGCCATTTTTATTTCTTCTTGTTCATTTGTTCAAATGAATTGTCTGTTCATTTTTTCTCCCCAATTTTTGATGGGGTTAGATTTTTTTTCTTGTTAAGTTCTGTCTGTACCTTGTGTATCTTCAATAGATAGACCCTTATCTGATGGGTATTAGGTGAATAGTTTCTCTCATTCTGCGGGTGGCCTTTGTATCCTACTCACTATTTCCTTTGAGGTGCAGAAGCTTCTCAGGTTAATATAGTTCCATCTGTTTATCTCTACTTCCACTTGTTTGGACAGTGTTGTTTCCTCCTTGAAGATGCCTTTGGTCTCATTGTGATGGAGCGTTTTACCTACATGTTGTTCTTTTTTTTTTTTAATTTTTTATTTTTAATTATGAGAACAAAGATGCAAAGAAAGAGGATAAGGTAAAGTTACAGTGGAAGGACAATCACCCATAACATAATTCTCAGAAGAAGTCCCCTTGCTGATATCTTAACTTTGAATTTTCAGCCAAAGAACATTAAGACAAACAAAATAGAATCCATGTACAAATACTTTGTCCCTCAAATCCCCAGATTGTAACACATTATAATATTTCTTAACAGCACATAAGGCAATCTAAAGCCATAAAACTTAACATGTTGTTCTATATACCATATAGTTTCGGGTCTGTTATCAAGGTCTTTAATTCATTTGAATTTGACCTTTGTGCATGGTGTTAGTTTGGTGTGAGTTTGCTTTTTTGCAAGTGGCTGACCAGTTGTACCAATACCACTTGTTGAAGAGGCTTTCCTTGCTCCATTTTGCATTTCTTGCCCCTTTATCAAAGATTAGTTGATTGTATATCTGGGGAACATTCTCTGAATGCTCAAGTCTATTCCTCTGATCTGAGGGTCTGTCTTTATTCCAATACCATGCTATTTTAAGGACTATTGCTTTGTAATACAATTTAAAGTTGGGGAAAGTGATACCTCCCATATTTCTTTTCCCAAGGGTTGCTCTAGCTATTTATGGGTGTTTATTGTTCCAAATGAAATTCAGGAGTGTTTGATACACTTCTTTGAAGAATGTCATGGGTATCCTTAGAGGGACTGCATTAAATCTGTACAATGATTTGGGGAGTATCGCCATTTTAATTATGTTAACCCTCCCAATTCATGAACAAGGTATGTCTCCATTTCCTTATGTCCTCTTTAATTTCTTGAAGTAGGATTTTGTAGTTTTCTTTGTATAGGTCCTCACCTCTTTAGTTAAGTTGACTCCAAGGTATTTGTGGTTGTGTGGCCCTAATATGAATGAAACTGGTTTTTTGTTTGTTTGTTTGATTGGTTTGTTGGCTTATGGGCCACACCTGGTGACACTCAGGAGTTACTCCTGGCTATGTGCTCAGAAATAGCTCCTGGCTTGGGGAATATGGGACACTGAGGGATTGAACCATAGTCTGTTGTAAGTAAGCCACATGCAAGGAAAATGCCCTAACGCTGCGTCACTGCTCCTGCCCCATGAATAGGATTGTTTTTTAATGTCCATTTCTTCTCTATCCTTATTGGTGTACGAGAAGGCCATTGATTTTTTGCATGTTAATTTTGTAGCCTGACACTTTGCTATATGAATTTATTGTTTCTAGAAGCTTCTTGGTAGAGTCTTTAGAGTTTTCTAAATATAGTATCATGTCATCTGCAAACAGTTAGAGCTTGACTTCTTCCTTTACTATCTGGATGCCCTTGATATCATTTTCTTGCCTAATCTCTATGGCAAGAACTTCCAGCACTATGTTGAGTAAGGAGTGTTGTCTTTTGCCAGATTTTAGAGGAAATCTTCTCGTTTCTCTCCATTGAGAATTATATTCGCCATTGCATTGTGTATATGGCCTTGACTATATTGAGAAAAGTTCCTCCCATTCCCATCTTGATGGGAGTTTTTATCAAGAATGGGTGTTGGACTTTATCGAATGCTTTCTCTGCATCTATTGATATGATCAAATGCTTTTTATTTTTCTTTTTGTTGACATGGTGTATTATGTTGATTGATTTATGTATATTAAACTATCCTTGCATTCCTGGAACGAACACTACTTGGTCATAGTGTATGACCTTCTTGATGTGGCATTGGATCCTATTTGCCAGGATTTGTTGAGAATCGTTGTATCTGTATTCATCAGGGATGTTGGTCTGTAGTTTTCTTTTATTGCAGCATCTCTGTCGGGTTTTGTTATCAGGGTGATGTCAGCTTCATAAAAACTATTTGGGAATGTTCCTGTTTCTTCAATATCATGAAAGAGCCTGAAAAGGATTCATAGTAGTTTGTCTTGAAATTTAAAGAATTCATTAGTGAATCCATTTGAGCCTGGGCTTTTGTTTTTGAGCAGATTTTTGATGACCATTTTCATTTTCTCAGTAGTGATGAGTCTGTTTATATAACATACCAAATTTCTTAATCCCAAGTAATTAATCCTAAGAAATCTCATTTGTTGTTGTTGTTGTTGTTGTTGTTGTTGTTGGCAACAATGAATATTAAGGATCTTCAAGTCTACATAGCTTGTTAGTAATGAACCTGTTTAAAACTTTAGAACATGGGGCCGGAGAGATAGCATGGAGGTAAGGCGTTTGCCTTTCTTGCAGAATGTCCGTGGTTCAAATCCTGGCGTCCCTTATGGTCCCCCGTGCCTGCCAGGAGGGATTTCTGAGCATAGAGCCAGGAGTAACCCCTGAGCACTGCCGGGTGTGACCCAAAAACAAAAACAAAAACAAACTTTAGAACATGTATAAAGGAAAAAAGCATTTTTATCATCCTGGGACAACAGTTAACACAGTAGATTAACACAGTAGTAGTGACTTGGGTTCTTTTCTTTTATGGTCCGAAATATTTTCTATTTTAACAGGCCAAGAATTCCAGCCCCCTCTATTGTGTGTCTCAGTCAATTATTACCATGTTTCTTCTTTAACAATATATTCATAAAATGTGAACAGAGTGACTAATGATCATGTGCATGATAATTCATTGGATTTTGTGGGGAGTGACTTGGGCCACACCGGCGGTGCTCAGGGGTTCCTCCTGGCTCTGTGCTCAGAAGTCTCCCCTGGCAGGCATGGGGACTATATGGGATGCCAGGATTCAAACTAGGGCCAGTCCTGGGTCGGCTGCTTGCAAGACAAATGCCCTACCACTGTACTATCTCTCCAGCCCCTAACTCATTGGGTTTATACTTTTCTCTCATTCTTCCTTAGCCTTGGCTTATGCCTGCATGTCTGCTTTTATCCCCAAGTACCTGTATAACTTCTTCTTGAAAGACAACTCTCATGTAATACAAGGTAAGCAAATATCTTTTCTTAGCTTTTCTTCTCTCAGTGAAAGCATGTATGTCAAAAGTAGCCAATATTTAATTAAATTTATGATTTACCTCCCATAAAATAATGATGATAATTCCTCACCAAAAGGTTCTTTAGATATCAGATTTACTTTTTCTTCCAAGTAAGTCCACAAAGATTTAAGGTGCTTTTTTATTAACCATGGTCTTATTAACTTGGTATGTGCTTTTATTTTAAGATTATAAATGTAATTACTTCTGTCTTAAGTGAATATTTATTATCACTTCTGATACTATCAAATTATTTCCCAGTAAAATTCTCATTGAATTGATCAGGAACTACACCTGGGAACTCTAAGACCATTTGCTAATTATAATAATAAGCCCAACATTGGCCTTCCAGATTATCAAATATTACTCTGTTGCCTGAAGGCATCTTCACCATGTTTAGATTAGGCGCCATGTGGTCCAACCTTTTGGGCTCTCCATTCAGATGAAGAAAGCCAAGGTTATCCACAGGGCCAGGACTCCACTCCACTCCAGGACTGTCACCTAGGTTTTCTTGGTCCAGGGTTCAAGTTCTTCATGTCCCTGTTCAGGTGCCAATATGTTGTACTAATTATTAATTATAAAGGCTTATTGGTGTGGATGGTGGTGAGGCCTTCCTTCGCTTGGCTCGGCACCTGTAACTCCTTTAGCCAGCAGGTCTGCAGGTATCAGGGTAATGGCAAAGAAATGATCCACAGCAGTCAGGTGAAACTTCAGGAGATTTATTACAAGGCCATAATCACCATGTGCTTTTTTCATATGGCCTCTAAGCTAAGCAGCCTCTTTCCTGCTGCTCTGCATCTATCCTTTGACTCATCCCTCTCTTCTCCCTCTAGAAAACCCTTTAGTTACCAACCACAGACACCCTCAGCTGTGGGTGAGTCTCACCATCCAGGTGAGATTAGCATACAGCATGGGGGTGCAGAGCCAGAGATAACCATACCACCTGGCATGGCAAAAAAAAATAATTAAATTAAAAATACACAGCTTCACTGTGTGTATGTATGTGTGTGTGTGTGTGTGTGTGTGTGTGTGTGTGTGTGTGTGTGTGTTGGGATTTGAGTTATGTGCAGAGAAGTTCATCGTATGTCTCCATCTCAGCGTGTGTGTGTGTGTGTGTGTGTGTGTGTGTGTGTTGGGATTTGAGTTATGTGCAGAGAAGTTCATCGTATGTCTCCATCTCAGCCTGTGTCTTTGTGAGAGAAAATGTGGCCAAGATGCCAGGAGAGAGGGAGACGTGCATTGAGCAAATGGCTTTACTGTTCTAAAGTATGTGTTGTTTCTTGTATCTAAAAGGAATTTATTTTTCTGAGACAGATTTTATTCTACCTTCACTAGAGGTATTGTGAAAATCATTCATCATGTTAGACATAGATTTATTTTGCAGAGACTGTCCCTGCAGTAATGGGACAGAAGTCCTTTCAGGATATGCAGGTCATAGATACAGGACCTACAAGGCCACCAGGGTCATGCGGGGAATGGTTGGTCGTGAGCCAAGTAGGGATCAAGCTCAGGGCCTGATGCAGGGCCTATGGCTCTACCCCTGGAGCATAGGCTCTACCCCTGGAGCCAACTTCCTCTCTTACTATCAACTTTTCTCTTTTGTAACCCAAGCTGAATACATGAACAGAAAAATAAATGAGTCAGAAAGGTAACCCTCAAAATGACTGTTTTCTTTTCTCTTGAACAATAACCCCTTCCTCTCCCATTTGGACATAAAGGTTGATGCTCTGTCTAGTGGCTGTAAACAATCCAGTCTTTCAGCTAGCAAGCTTGGTAAAAGGGAAAAGCAAATTTGAGTGCATTTGCAGTCAAATAACTTTGACTTGTTTTGAGTACTGTGAGTTAAATATCACCAAATAGTTTATTTTGAACATATTTCTATTGACAAGAGATTTATGACTTTGTATATTGATCTATCATTACCATCTTCAGGATAAACCAGAAGCCTCACGAGAAATAACAAAACTTAGAGAACTGAGAACGCCATCTGATTTGTGAGAAGCCTTTGCTCTAAATTTTTCTCTCCTCCATTCAGCTAAAAGAGTGAAAGGAGTGAGAAAGGAGAATGAAGGAGACCCAGGCAAGATTCTGAAATTGATTCTGAAATTGCTTTATGAAAAGAATTTTTAAAACAAGCATAATTCTTGATAAATAAATACACAAATATTCATGGTAGTATCAGATGAAATTTCTACAAGAATCTGTCAGGGAGATGGCTTGTTTTTGTTTTGGGTCCACACCTGGCAGCGATCAGGGGTTAATCCTGGCTCTGAGCTCACAAATTATTTCTGACAGGCTCAAGGGACCATATGGGATACCAGAGATCAAACTCAGGTCGGCCTTGTTGTATATCGCTCCAGCCCTCAAATGACATTTTTTATAAACAAACACACACAAATTTATCGTAGTATCCTATGAAATCCTTACATCAGGGAGAATGTCATTTAATAAAGAAGCTCTTTGAATGAGGAGAAATAAGAATTTTAATGTTGAGAGATTATTAGAGGGAAAGAAGCTATTTATGTTAATTTTATATCTCATTGCAAAGATTCAAAATATCATTAAAGCATAAAAAACTTAAGTCACTATTTCATACAGTTATGTGCTATTGAATCCCACTGGAAGTTTGAGGGCAGTTTCCTTAGAACCTTGATACTGTGTGTATGTGTGTGTGAAAAATATAGTTTACCCTTACATGACATGTGTTGGTTACAAAATACTACTTTGTAGTTATTTTGTAACTCTAGTTGTACATAAAGTCACTAATATGAATCATGACTAGAGTGGTCATGAACATTTGAAGTCCACTTTAGTATATTCATGGTAGCCTTTTTTTTTTTTCTCCTACTGCTATCCTTAAATTTTTGAGATTGGTTTACAATCAAAAAGTCATGCAGGGGCCGGAGAGATAGCATGGAGGTAAGGTGTTTACCTTTCATGCAGAAGGCCATCGGTTCGAATCCCGGCATCCCATATGGTCCCCCGTGCTGGCCAGGAGCAATATCTGAGCACGGAGCCAGGAAAAACCCCTGAGCACTGCCGGGTGTGACCCAAAAACCACCAAAAAAAAAAAAAGTCATGCATTTATATATTTCTAAATTGACCCTAAGCAAGTTCGAGAGCTAACTCAGTGGGCAGAGTGCAGTCTGTGCATGTGGAAGTCCTGGCTTTGATCCCCAGCACCACACGACCTCCTGAGTGTAAGCTGCTCAAGGAACTCTTAAGTGCACTTTGGAAGTGGTTCAAAAGATGGTGTAGTGCTGATTTGATCTACTCTTTCATAACTCTTTTTAAGGAAATGTTTCCAGATCTAACAAATCAAATCATATTTCATTCAAAGCTTATCTTGAACAACTAAGCTCTAGGCTAGCCTCAAATCTTATAACCATATATGAACTAATAATAATATTTACAATAAGTACATGCATGTATTTGTTTATATATGTTTTATATATACACACAGTTATGATACATATTATCTGTCATAGAAATCCAGTAGTCATCACCAGGAAGATGTTTTCATGAATGATTAGATTCTTCAGTAGATACTTAATTAGCCATGTAATCCCACATAGTAATTATATTTTATCAGACTCAAATAAGAATGATTATTTTATATTTAATAAATGGCAGGGAACTGTGGAGGATTGCTTCGGATGCAATTTTCTGGTTTAAGATGAAGCATGTTTGTTCCGAATAAATGACTGTGTGTTTTCAGTAACAAGTAGTTGATTTCTGGTGCCTGTTGCCATTGCAAATCTCTGTTTTCTGGGTAAGTTAGGACAATAAATATGCCATCATGAATTCCAAAGTGGGAGAAACTTTAAAGTCTAGTTAAACCCTCAAGTTCCCAGGGACCTCAGGCTCTCTCCTGAGTTTACTGGAATCTGGAATTCTTACAAGTGCTATAATTTGTAGCTCCCTTTTTCTCAGTGAAACAAATGAGACAATTGGCAAGGAGTTCTATTGCAGAAGAATAGACATCAGATCAAGGAAATATGTCATGCAAGCACCCATTATTTGTCTAGCAACTGCATTAGTCCAGAATCTAGTTTCATCATGGTTTGGAACACAGCACCACCTTGTTCTTCAAGTGAAGTTATTAATTAATCTTTTTATTTTTATTAAATCCTGCTTTATTTGTTAAAAAATGTTACTGGTTTATCATTGACAGTGTGTATAAGCCTCACCACACCCAACTATCAAAATTCTGGTGCTATTCCCATGATCTAAGAAACCCCTTCTACCTTTTCTTCTTTCCTCACAAAGTCAATGAAAACTTTTATTGTGCTATTGTAATTTCATTCTCAGTAAAAGGAATAAACAAATTTAGCTCTTTGAAATATGTGCTAATTTTGTGTTTTTAATTAGTGAAAATATTATGAGCAAATACCCTGAGTGAATTGTTGCCAGTGTCTTGTTTGTTTTAGTACATAGTGATCAATTGGCACAAATAATAATTTGCTGAAAGAATGACAAACACTAAAGACATAGCCCTCGTATCCTAATTGAACCCAATGAACTAGCTAGCATCAAATCAGCAACAGCTACTTTATGTTACCTGCTATGTGTCATATTTGCTGACTAGCCTAAATATGCCAAATGCGGAATTGTCAGTGGAAATCTATTGGAACTGGAACCAATGCTGATCTCGATATAGATCAACTAATTTGAACCATAATTATTCTGTGGGTGACTATTATAAAATGTTGTTTCTTGAGTAGCATTTGTACTTTCTCAATGTGCAGCAAATAAAAGACATTTAATATGGATAGAAAAAATGTACTCACTGCATTTACTAGGAAGACATCCTACATCAAATGTGTAATTTGTTATTCCAAAAATAAGTGATAGCACTGAAAATGAAGAGTGACAAAATGCTTTTTACATATGCTTGGTTCAATATTAGCAACAAATGATTAAGCAGTAACAAAAAAGTGTCTTTCTGGAAAAATTGAAATCTCATGCAAGAGGTAAACAATTAATTTAAGCAAATTTAATGTCTTTTCAATACTGTGTAAAGATGATGATGATATCTTAAGCTTTGTTGTTATTTCAGAGTACCTGACTGTATTCTCTCAAATGATTACCTTCCATGATCCTGAGCTGAGCAATCATCTCAATGAGATTGGATTCATTCCAGATGTAAGTACTTGGTGCATTAATAGAGCACAAGACTGAAAGAGAAGCAGAAATTGGGAGCACAAAGAAAGTAAAAAAAAAGTCTTGTCTGAGAGGTTCATATCTAAATAAGGCTGTTGCCAAATATGATCCTTGTGATGGGACCATCCAAGTAAGTAAGTGGAGCAGAATGACCTTAGACATTCAGACATAATCTTGAAAAACAAAATAGGAAAGCCAGTGAATTCTTTTCCTTCCTTTCTTTCTTTCTTTCTTTTTCTTTCTTTCTCTCTCTTTCTTTCTCTCTCTCTCTTTCTTTCTTTCTTTTCTTTCTTTTCTTTCTTTTTTTTTTTTTGGTTTTTGGTTTTTGGTTTTTGGGTCACACCTGGCAGCGCTCAGGGGTTACTTCTGGCTCTATGCTCAGAAATCGCTCCTGGCAGGCTCGGAGGACCATATGGGATGCTGGGATTTGAACCACCGTCCTTCTGCGTGCAAGGCAAATGCCTTACCTCCATGCTATCTCTCCTGCCCCGCCAGTGAATTCTTTCCAGAAGTTCTGCTCAGTTGCAGTGGTCTCAGTCAGGCCTCTGGAATTTAGAAATCTTGGTTGTTGTACAGATCATAGGCCAAAGCCTAGACTAGGGTTATTTATTATTATTATTATTATTATTATTATTATTATTTTATTGTTCCCAGGATAAGTTCTGCCCAGTCATGGTTGTCACAGTCAGTCTTCTGAAGTTAGTGATCTTGGCTTTGCAAAGATCAAAGGATGATGTGTCTTCTGATTTCATCTTATTGTCAGGTGGTGAGATAAGACAACCTGCTCTTAGACCAAGTTGTTGCCATGTCCTCATTGTCAGGATGTCTTATCAAAACTGGCGCTTGTTGGTGTCAGAGCAGTGTTAAGAATGTCACAGAGGGGGCCGGGCGGTGGCGCTAAAGGTAAGGTGCCTGCCTTGCCTGCGCTAGCCTTGGACGGACCACGGTTCGATCCCCTGGTGTCCCATATGGTCCCCCAAGCCAGGAGCAACTTCTGAGCACATAGCCAGGAGTAACCCCTGAGCATTACCGGGTGTGGCCCAAAAATAAAAAAAAAAAAAAAAAAGAATGTCACAGAGGGAGTTTGGTTCCTGGAGCTGTTTCGGCGAACTGTCAGTTCTATGTCTGATATCTAGGGTTCAGGGTTGGACAGTCACTGTATAATTACATGTAGTCTAAGTTGGGACCAATGACATATGTTCAAGGTGGAAGGTGCCCTTGTATTGTAAAGTGCATGAGTTCTTATCCCTAGTAGATAAGAGCTTGTTTCTGTACGTAAAATTTCTCCCTTTTTTTTTGTGCCTGTGCAAAAAGAAATGGTGCTATGTTATATTGCTGGTGGATTTGGGGGTTAGAGTGTCAGGCTTCATCATCTCTGTGCCCTGGTTTTGACTTGAGCTTTTAATCCCGGGCAAGACTTTTTCTTGTAGGTTTTTGTACCAAGCAGAACCAAAACAGATGAAGTTAAGGGGGAGAAGAAAGCTAAAACAAGACAATATATATGGGGTTGGTGAGGTGGCGCTAGAGGTAAGGTGTCTGCCTTGCAAGCGCTAGCCAAGGAAGGACCACGGTTCGATCCCCCGGCATCCCATATGGTCCCCCCAAGCCAGGGGCAATTTCTGAGTGCTTAGCCAGGAGTAACCCCTGAGCATCAAACGGGTGTGGCCCAAAAAAAAAAAAAAAGACAATATATATAAAGGAAAAAATAAATAAAAATGAGTTTAAAAAAGGTAATTAAGGGAACAAAGTGATGCAGGAAACTACCTTACATTTGAGGATAAACAGGTTAAGAGGTAGTGCTATAGCAGTCTTAAACTTATAAAGGAAATATAGACTTCCCCATTGTCTTTTGAGATATTCTTGTCGGGGATGGAATCCAGGGCACATTTTCATCACATACCCTGGTCTTGTTGAGTTTCAGCAATGATTTGCAGCAGAAAGGGCTCGGAGAGAATTCTTACACTTGGGGGTCCTTCTGGAGCTGAATCTGGTATCAAACAACAGTCCACATTTGGAGGGGTAAGGAGGGCCACAGAGCATGAGTCAGCAGGAGTATTGGTTGTAGTTTCTTGCTGGGGGACGAGATGTGGGGCTGAGTGGGTGTCCCTTCGCTTGGGAACTGAGAGATGATTTGTTGGGGCAGGAAGGCTGTTTTGATACATAATGGGAAGATGTTGTTAGAGGTCTGATCCTGATAGGATGGGTCTGAGCTCTTAAGGACTGGTTGAATTAAGATAAATAATTATCTTTGGTATAGCTTAAGAAAGAGAGGAAGGGAGAGCAGAGAATAAAAGAGGAGAACAGAAAAGTAGGTAGATACAGTAGACATAAATTTTAAAAATTGAATAAATCAAATAAAAGAGATTGGGTCGGTGCGTCAGAGTTGGGAGATTTTCCTGGTTTTAGGCATTTTATCAGTGATGGCGTTGGGCCTTGCAAAATGAAGGTTTCAGGGTTAGATAATCCGCCAGTGAATTCTTTTTTGGGGTGGAGGGGGAGAAGGTCTACACCCGGCAGCACTCAGGGGTTACTCCTGGCTCTGAGCTCAGAAATAGCTCCTGACTGGCTCGGGGACCATATGGGATGCCGGGAATCAAACCATCATCTGCCCTGGATCTGCTGCTTGCAAGGCAAACTTCCTAGCGCTGTGTTATCTCTAGGCCCCTATGCCAGTGAATTCTTAAGTAGCTGCTGCTGCAGCAGCCCCTCTTCTTCCCCCTTCTCCTCCCCCTCTCCCCCCTTCTTCCTCCTCCTTCCTCCTTCTCTCCCTCCCCTCTCCTCCTTCTCCTACTCCTCTCCCCACTCCTACTCCCCATCTCCCTTCTTCTCCCTATCCCCCTCCTTCTCTCCTTCAACCATCTCACCTTGGAAATGGTCAGTTGGTGTCTTGCTTCGTTAGCTGCTCAGCAGGCCTTTTCAAGCTAATCATCAGAATCCCCTCCCTCCCTCCCTGCCCAGGATGGCCTGCATGTGAGTTAACCTCCACTCATTTGTGGGATGTGGCATGGAGCTTTGAAAGGTCACTGCAATGCACAGTCTTACCTCAGTGCAAACCTCCAAAAACACTTCTTCAGCTCAAGCTGCTACTCACCCTACTCTGTTTCCTGGTCATGCCTTTTTCTTCCAGGTTTACAGCCAAACCACCATCAGGTGGTCACACAGAATTAGGAGTAAAAAATGTGTATACTAACACTCAACTCACTTAAAGTAGCAATAACATTTGTACTAGAAATTCTTACAAAACTCTTTGAGGTTTAAAATATGCTAATAAACTGTGTTTGATTTTTTTACTCACAAACCTATAAGTCAGAGGAAGCAGATAACTGGCAGAGTTAATGGGTAAGAAATTTCGTAATGGGATAGATAGCAAGACTAATTAATCACAGAGCTAGACCTTTGACTTAGGTCTTTGCATCTCTCTGCCTCTGTCTGGCTCATTTTCTACAGTAGAAAAGAGACCAGAGCACTTAAGTGTACCTGCTCTCAAGTTGTCACTCTTCATGACTCTCCTGCTACCACTCTCGTGACCTGAAGTCACCATCCTTACATCTATTGGGTCACATGCCTCTTTTGGAGGAATCACTATTGTGAATGATTCAATGCATATAATATTCTATGAGCATATTCTGTGGGCATATGTATCGTAATGGCTAGAGTTCCATAAAGAAATCATGGAGATTACTGCCGAGCTGGTCATGATCTTACAAGTTTCAGGTTACATGAAGTAACATACAAGTAAAAGGAGAAATAATTATTTTCAAAGATTATGAAGTCAGCAACTTGGACTTAATGCATATAAAAAGCTCAGTTGGTTCAGGCAATGTTCCAGATGGACAGAAGACACATAGGAAAGCAGTTATGAGAGTAAAAGATACTCTTCAGTCTTTGAACATATTCATACATATAGAAAAAGAAATGCATTACACATAAACAAAATGAGTTGTCTTTAGTTCATTAAAGGAACAGACTCTGAAGAAGACTGGCGTGGGAACGAAGCATTGGTTTGCCAAAAAAAAAAAAAAAAAAAAAACACCACATTGTTGACATGTAGAGATGTGAACAGATGATGTGTTTACTGTATGCTGGGCACAGCTCCACCCTCCTGAGAAAATTATCTGTTTATAAATCTACATACTGGGGGCTGGAGAGATAGCATGGAGGTAAGGCATTTGCCTTGCATGAGAAAGGACTGTGGTTTGAATCCCGGCATTTCATATGATCCCCTGAGCCTGCCAGGAGTGGTTTCTGAGCGTAGAGCCAGGAATAACCCCTGAACGTTGCCCAGTGTGACCCAAAAACCAAAAAGAAAAAAAGAAAAAAATCTACATTCTGACAGTGGCATATTTGTATTTAAAATCAACTTAGGTAAGTCAGTACAAACCTATAAAATAAAACTCTAAATAGCAGTAACATAGAAGGTAAAAAAAAAAAAAAAAAAAGGTGGGTGATAACCCAAATCTAAAAAGAGGTGGGTTTTTTTGGTTTGGTTTGGTTTGTGTTTTTTGGGTCACCCCCGGCAGTGCTCATGTTACTCCTAGCTCTAGGCTCAGGGGACTATATGGGATGCCCGGAATTGAACCACCATCCTTCTGCATGCAAGGCAAATGCCTTACCTCTATGCTATCTCTCTGGCCCCTGAAAAGTGTTTTTAAAAGTATCCTAATTTGGGGCCGGAGAGATAGCATGAAGGTAGGGTGTTTGCCTTGCATGCAGAAGGACGGTGGTCCCTCGAGCCTGCCAGGAGCCATTTCTGAGTCTAGAGCCAGGAGTAACTCCTGAGCACTGCCGGGGGTGACCCAAATCCCCCCACCAAAAAAAGTATTCTAATTTGTTTGCAGTATTTGAGGGGGAAATAAATGTACACATTATGTACAGAGGTCAAGTGAGGGAACTTTCAGGCCTAGGATTTAATTTACTTTACATAAAAGCTCAAAAATGAGCTGTGTCTGTTATCATGAGTAAGGGCAGTAAGCTCAGGGCTCCTAGGCAGAACCAGTATTTTATCTCTCACTGGCACAGCAGTAGTTTTTAACACAACATTTTTGTTGGTTCCCTTTGCCCTCAAGTTCCACAGAGACAACTTAGAGGGGTGTATAACCAGGGGATTATGCTAGAGAGGAGAAAGCCTGGATTTTATTTGCTGAGAACATGGTGTTGTTTTTGTTTATCTTTTAGGAGTTTTTTTCTTTTAGCATTTATCAACCAAGGTCTCTGCCCTCTCCTTCTCACCCCCACCCCCAGCTATTCTGAAGGACTAACGGTGAAAATCAAGTACACAGGGTTGATGGGCATACGACTAGTGGGATGACCAGAAGGATAAAGGGACCAAAGGCAAAATATGGGCCAGGGTCAGAAAAAGCCCGAGAAAAAGAAAAGGTTTTCATTTGCTACCAAAGGAGATTCTATGTCTGCTTTCCAAGTCTGTTTTCATGTGGTCATATTTGAAAAAGCTAATCTACAACATAGGGCAGCCACTGTTTTTGCTCACTAGAAATGCAGAGGTGCAGGAATGTTATTAAAATTTTAATGGTAGTCACTACAAGACTAGAAAAGGAATGTGTAACTTCTGAGCTAACAGAAGGGTGGAGGATAAGGAACAAAGTCAACCAGTCCTGTAAAATAAAGAGGAAAAGCTGAACTGAGATTGCCTAACAGTGGAAATTTTTACAAATTTCAAAATCCATGTATATGTGCTTTATAAGAGGTAAACACAGAAAATGAAGGCTGTTGTTCAAAAAAGGAGATAATTAAACATCCAGAGACATATTCATAAAAATAAAGTTGCTATGATATTATTATAAATAGATTTTATACATTTACTATAATAAAGGCATGCATAAAGTAGAACAACAGATTTCCATGTATGGGATGTGACTGATGACAGAAATAGTCTGTGAACAAATTTACGAAGCTGAGAACATTGAATAAAGGATTCTCATACCCTTGGGAAGCTGCTTTTTGGGGAGGATCAAACCCAGCTCTACGTCATACACTAATGTAAGGCCCAGATTAGGACAAGTAGGCCTGAATAAGGGATACCATATTGTCACTTTTATATATGAAGAAAGGCTTCTTTCTATATGTTATTGAAAGCATGAACATTAAATCTCTTAGAAAGAATTGCGGAGTGGCTTAAATGGGTTTTCATTCCATTACTGATGTACTATCATGATTAGAAAAAGAATTTTTTGGAAACAGTTATAAAATGTTTGTTAAATCTGGTGGAGGAAGTCCTTGGTATTTGTGCAGTGGGCTGTTTCACAGAGTGAATTAATGATTCACAAACTCATGGCAATCTCTGTGTTGGACTTATGTTTCCTTCTCTATTATAACTCCTTCCCATAATTACCGGGGTATTTTTATAGAACTTCTTGTTAAAATTCCTCAATGCCAATATTATTGTGCAAGCAGTATTTCTGTGTGTAATGTGATTCATTTTATAGGCCGTTCATGATTTGCACAGGATAGGGACATCCCATCCGGGATAATGCCCAGCACATGGGCGTAGTCTCATCCTTGGCCCACAGCCTCTGTGCCTCAAGTAATCTGATCATTGTGAATGTAGATCAGTAAAATGCTTACAATGCTTACAAGTCTCTTTGAAAAAAGACTTCATGTATTTCAAACACTCTTTAGGGAACGACCGTAGCACTTTTGAGAATCTTAGAGTAAATGCCAGAGAAATGAAGGGACAGAGAATATATCTCTACCCAAAGAAAACTCCTTTTCTGTAATTCTATCACAGAGGATGAGAAAAATGAAAGACCTAAGTACATAAAGTTAAAATGTTGATTGAACAAGCTCCTAATTTTATTTCAGTATGATTTTGTATCCTATTGGCCACTATAATGTTGTATTTCTTGTATTTCTCAAAACAGGGTGGCTCATTTTCCAAGACTAAGACTATTTTCAAATATAAATTTGAGAAGAGATACGACTTTTAGGTAAAGGTTGTTGACAGTGAAGAGAGGTGAGGGGGTGGGACAAAAAGGAGAATAGTTTTATTAATAATCTTTATTTTAGTAGCATTTCACTTGCTTGTGTGACATTCTATTCTGTTTCTTTCTTTTTATTTTTTTCTGAATTCGTATTGCCTTCAGGAGCCTACCTAGAGACTGTTGAGGGGACTGTCTGTGTTGTGACCTTGCACCGGGGAAGGATGGGTGCCTTGGTAATGAGATCTCACACCCTGTTTTCTTGCCCACTGACTAATTCCCTTAGAGTCAGCCCTCATTAATTTCCCACCGCTGAAGCACAGTCTCGCTTTGCAGGGAAGACCCTGATCTCTGTCTCTTTTCCATTTGCTTCGGGTCACAGAGCTCAGAGTCCTGAGTTCATCTGCCACCTGAACAGTTAGAGAAATTGTGCACGACGATGCAGTGCTTCAATTCTAGCTGCTTCAGCAGTTATGTGATTTACATATAAATGGGCTGAGTAATATGCATTTGACAAAATTGGAACTCTGGTGATTTTTATCTTTTTTTTTTTTTTTTTTGGCTCAATGTATGTTTCTGCTTCTGAAAATACATTAAGACTTAAGAATGAGAAGAGGAAAAGACACTTCTTCATTCTTAGGGAAACTGTTTTCCTGAACTGCTGTTAATATCAGTCAGGTTATGAGAAAATTATGAGAAGCTATTGGGGGTCCATTAAGAGAATGATAAGGGCTGAACCTCCTACCATATGCACCTTTTGAACCTTCTGCTAAAGATAAAGCGAACAAATTCCATGATAAGCAAGTAACTGCAAAACTATCCTCCTAACTGAAGTAAAGGATGTTTGTAGTACTGCTGCTTTTGTTCTTCCAGAAAAGCTTTTTACTATCAATTTCTGTAGCCGTCTGAGTTGGTACTAACAGAAAGTGTGAGAAAATAAAAAAGACTCAGAAATACAGATGCATGTATTGTTGGAGTTTTGTTCACTTGTTCCTTTATGTTGTTATTTGCTATTACATAAACTTTACAATTTATGAAGATTATTTTTCCGAAGAGGAAACTGTTAAGAACAATGAGCATTTCTGACTTCATCTAGATGCAGTCATAAGATAAATTAGAAAAATGTAGCTCAGTTAGCAACTCCTGTTGGTGCCATTGCACTCCCTCTCCAGCCACCTCACCAATCATGATCATTGGCATCAGCCATTTCTGCTGACCTGGATCATCCGTATCCTAGGATGCCAATAGTTTCACAGGTTCTCATTGTCTGCCTCAACACAGCTGTCCTTTTAAGAAGGTTTGCATCGCTGAGGAATCTGAGCATCCTAGATCCTCAGGAAGCAATACATTAGTACTTTGACTTTCTTGCTAACTCAAGTCATCCATTCAACGGGCACCCTGATTCAATCAATTCTCACTTAGATCTCTCCCCTCTACTTCCAATCTGTGTATCCTACTACTGACTAAAAACAAATTATCAAGAATCTTGGTGAATTTTTGTTTTATGTGATAGCTATCAATATTTACTGAGAAATTTTTAAACATATTTTATATGTAATTAATTTTTTGAGGTAATGCTAAGTTACAAGACTATATTTCAAAGGCTCTTTTTCATTCCTTCCCAAATGCATATTATCACACCACACCCACAGCCAAAGGACTCTATGTTTCCACCACAGCCTATTGTATTTCTGACGTGCTTCATGTATTTCTTTCATTTTTAAAGAAACTTCTCCAGCAGTGTGAAAAACTTGGCCCATCCTCAGAGACTGGCTGTCAGTAATGGGGCCTAATGATGGGGTGGTGCTTCATCATGGACCTTTTCACACTCTTAAACTGCCAACCCCATCATAAGCACACACTCTAAAAATCTCAGTGCCTTAGTAATTGCTAAGAATTCATTTTTCAAATTGGTTTTCATTTGTCTTTTTCTTCCCTTGCTTTGTTGTATTAATTTATTTTAAAAGCACAATAAGGAAACTATTATTCATTAACAAAAAGAATCAAAAATAGCCAATTTTGTATTTATTACATTTCCTTGAAAAATAATTGTTTTCCATAACAACAAGTAGTGGAAGAATGATTTTATTTATTTATTTTGTTTTGGGGGCCACACCGACTGCGCTCAGGGGTTACTCCTGACTTCTCTCAGAAATCACTCCTGGCAGGCTCTGGGGAACATATGGGATGCTGGGAATCGAACCTGGGTCCATCCCTGGTCAGCTGTGTGCAAGGCAAATAACCTACCGTTGTGCTTTTCTCTGGCCCCCGAAGAATAATTAATTTTTTACAATCTTCTCTTAAGAGAAGAAACTTGGGTTCTCCTATTGACTTTTGCATATAGCCTTTCGCAGTATGTTATTTGGTTTGGATGATAGGTAAGAACCTGGCAGAGTTATCAAGAGGCCTTTTGGGCATAAGCAGGAGCTTCTTAAATCTGGTTGTAACCTTATCAGTGACCATTCACTTATATTTCTACCCATCAGCCTGTGAGTGACTCTTTGACCCAGGAATGGTTTCATAATATCATGCATTGGTCATGTGGAACACTTTGGTTCACTGAGTCATGCAGCACTGTCAGCTATGAAACATGCATTGTACACTATCAACATGATCACATTCATTAAGACCGCTGCTGATACCATCTGGAAAGTCATTAGGGACAAAGAAGCTACTAAGCTCGCCTGGCAGATGTTTTCCTGAAATTTAATCTTCACCTGACAACTTGAATTTTTGCTTGAAGGGACAGGCTTACTTCATGCATTTTTTGAGCAGCAATTGCTATATACACCAACAACAACACCAACAAACCCCAACACGCTGTTTATCTGTCAGTCTTTCTAGTAGAAAACTGATGTTTCTTGTGACGCTGTGCAAGGGCTTTCTGTAGACTTCCTGCTTCATCTTGCAAAACACTCTGAATAGTTAATAGAGAGAATCAGCATGCGTTTCATCCTCAAATAAATACTACTGTTCTATTTAAGGATTATGGTCTTTGGTGATGTTGGGTCAGAGGGTTACAGATACTGGTAGTCCAAGTGTCAGTGTAGTAAAGAAAAGAGCAAAAACATGTTAAATAGCTTCAAATTTGTGGATTCTCGGAGGATCATGAACCCTAGGTGTCTGTGACTCCTGTTTGAGAAAACTAGCGTGGAGAATAAGCACTTAGCTGGTCTTTCAGATGGCCACATTTCAGGAGCCAAAGCGATAATACTCAGAAAGGGCACATGCCTTACAAATGGCTAATCCAGGTTTGATCCCCAGCATCTCATATGGTCCCCTGAATAATTCTTGACTGCAGAGCCAGAGTGACCCCTGAGCATTGCTGATGTGATCCAAAATCTGAAAAGGAAGAGTGTTTAGAGTTCTAATCCTGAGATTTTAATCTAAGAACTAAATATTTAAGTAGATTTTCATTTCTATAACCCTCGATCAGGTATTATTAGTATAATGAATTTACCTCATAAGATGATGATGATTACTGAGATAATATCTATTTACACAGTAAGAGTTAAGGGATGACCACTTTTTTTTTTTTTTTTTTTTTGATTTTGGGTAACACGCGGCAGCACTCAGGGGTTACTCCCGGCTCTATGCTCAGAAATCGCTCCTGGCAGGCACAGGAGACTATATAGGATGCCAAGATTCGAACCACCGTCCTTCAGCATGAAAGGCAAACGCCTTACCTCCATGCTATCTCTCCAGCCCTGGATAACCACTCTTATTGGTTGTTTTTACTTGTTGTTCATGAGATTTTTTTTTTTTTTTGGTTTTTGGGTCACACCCGGCAGTGCTCAGGGGTTACTCCTGGCTGTCTGCTCAGAAATAGCTCCTGGCAGGCACGGGGAACCATATGGGACACCGGGATTCGAACCAACCACCTTTGGTCCTAGATCAGCTGCTTGCAAGGCAAACGCCGCTGTGCTATCTCTCTGGGCCCTTCATGAGATTTTTTTACTGTCTTATTATATTAATATGATTAACATTTATGAAGACATTAAAGTCCATAATGGAAATACTATTTTGCTACATCAGTTCATGAAAACTTTGCCAGAGTCTATGCTAATAACAATCCTTTCATATTTGTCAAAGTTACAGTTTACCCCTTTGAATCTTAATCTTTTTTATTTGCTTGATTTCAAGAGTTCTTTTCTACTTCCAGGATGTGCATAGCATGTGTTTTAGTCCTTTATTTAAGGTAACTTAATTTAGGGGCCGGAGCGATGGCACAAGGGGTAAGGCATCTTCCATGCCCGTGCTAGCCTAGGATGGACTGCAGTTCCATCCCCTGGCGTCCCATATGGTCCTGCAAGCCAGGAACAATTTCTGAGCGCATAGCCAGGAGTAACCCCTGAGTGTCACCAGGCATGGCCCAGAAACAAAAAAAAAAAGAAATAAGGTATCTTAATTTAATTTTGTTCAAAATTTTCAAAAAAATTTAATGCTCAATGAGATCATTAAAAATCACTCTGCATGGGTGCAAGACTACTAAGTAGTAGGTTAGATACAGAGGGGACCACATATTCTAGCCGTCCTGGGGGTGAGGGAAGAAGAAATGGGAGGGAAGACAAAAACAGACGGGTAGGGAGGACAATTTGGTGATGGGAATCCCCCCTGATTTTATGTAAATATGTACCTAAAATATTATTGTCAACAATATGTAAGCCACTATGATCAAAATAAAAATTATATTATTAAAAAAAATCACTCTGCATGACTAATCCTCCCCTCCAAAAAAAAATATTTTGGGATCAAAACAGTAGCACAATGGTGAGGGCGTTTGCCTTTCATGAGGCCCACCTGGTTCAATCCTCAACCTTCCA
Organism: Suncus etruscus; assembly: GCF_024139225.1. NCBI lineage: Eukaryota > Metazoa > Chordata > Mammalia > Eulipotyphla > Soricidae > Suncus > Suncus etruscus. The sequence goes on along the minus strand of NC_064861.1, from coordinate 4,149,362 downwards.
TATGGTCCCCAGGAGTAATTACTGAGTGCAAAGCCAGGAGTAACCACTGAGTACATCTAGGTGTGGCCCAAAAACAAACAAACAAAAAAAATTGATCTCAGAAACTGCCCAAGGGATTATTTTGGTTTATTTACTTTGTTTTGGGCCACATCTAGTAGTGCTCAGGGCTTACTCCTGGCTCTGTGCTCAGGGATCATTTCCTGGAGGGGCTCAAGATATAGGATGCCAAGGATAGAATTTGGGTAAGCCACATGCAAAGCAAACACCCTACCACCTGTACTATTGCCCTGTCGTTCACTGCCCAAGTGGTTTTTATTAAATTCTATTTACTAGTTTTTCAATCCAAATTCTAACTCAAGAATAGAAAAAATATGTTTATGTAATTTCTAGCTTTTAAATTTTTAATTTCTTTTTTTAGTATTAAGGAAAATATCTGAAAAATTGCAATCAGTATAACTGTTGTTGTCCAAGGGAAATAAATGTAACTATCACTATTTTGCATCAATGAACCTTTTAAATTATTTTATATGTTTAAATAATTTTTATAATGGTTGCACAAGTAAAGTCATAGTATTTTAAGTATTAAAATCTTTATTTGGAGGGCTGAAGTGATAGCACAATGGTAAGGTGTTTGCCTTACACATGGCTATCACAGGATGGGCCCTGATTGGAATCCCAGCACCTCATATGGTCCCCTGAGCCCGCCAGGAGCAACTTCTGAGCGCAGAGGCAGGAGAAACCCCTGAGCACCACTGGGTTGTGACCAAAACAAAACAAAACAAAAAAAAATTTTTTATTTGGAGACCAGAGAAATAGCACAGGAGCTAAGGTGCTTGCTTGCTTGCTTTATATGCAGCCAACTCCTCCCCACCTTTCAAATACCAGATACCAAATATGTTCTCTCAAGCTCTTCTGGGAGTGACTCCTGGATACAGAGTCAGGGGTATCCCTGAATACCACAAGGTAAGTCCCACTACCCCCCAAAAAAAATGCTGGGGCCAGAATGATAGCACAGAGATTAAGTCACATGCTTTGTCTCCCAACAACTCTGATTCCATCTCTGGCACCACATTCTGAGCACCTCCAGAAATGATCCCTGAGTACAGAATCAAGAGTAAGTTCTCAGCAATGATGGGTTTGACCCCTAAATTTCCATCTGAACAAGAAAGTTCATGAAAATGGTCTCCCTTTTACAGTAATCAGAGAGGGAGAAAGGCAGTAAGTGCGTTTATAAGTTAAAAGTCCATTTGATAAAAGGTCCATTATTACAAATACTGTTATTTTACCATTTTTTCACTTTGCATAATCGATAGGTTTTTGAGCCACAATTTTCTGCTCTTTCTTCAAGATCTAATTAATGAGTTTTTATCTTTTCCTATTAATTTTCTGAATTTGAAACTACCAAACAGATGCTCAAACAGTACAATTCTCTCATTGTATAGCTAGGGGGCAGTATTGACTTAGCAGACATTTCTAGTCCAGCAGAATGTCCAATAAAGCATTCAAATTCCATGATCTAGAGAAAATAGTAAGAGCAAGTTTGATTTCTTTCATTCGGTTTCAGTTTCCAACTCTAATCAAGAAACAGCTAATCTTTCTAACTTAATAAGGTTAATGTCATATTCTTAATAGTTATTTTATTATGTAATTGCTGTTTCTTAATTAAAACATAAACGAGCCTAGTAGTCATAGCTCTTCTCTACTTTCCTTGTCATTTATCAGACAGTATATGAAGGTGCTCATATGCTTAGAAGTCATTAAATATCAGTTAAGACTTTCAAAGGGCAAGAGCAAAATCTTGAAAGATTTTTACAATCCATAGAATCTACTGCCTATTTATCTGAACTTTATCTAGTTTGTAAAAGATGATGGGTGCTCAGGAGCACCTAGTTGGTATGTATTGAAATAAAGAAATTAATTCAATGTTAGTCAATTATTGCTTTTCATGAATTAGTTACTATGATGTTTGTGGCCAGTGATTTTTTTATTGTCTAAAATGGTTTTTTTTAGCTTTCAACTAATAATAAATGTTTCTTCACTCATTTTAGTTATTTATAGTCGTTGCCAAAATCTAGGTATGTACTTCAGAATTTCAATCTTAATGTCTTTTCACTGTATAATATGAAGGATTTTTAAATATCATTTAGTATTTTATATTTATGAATAACTTCTAAAGAAAGCATATGATCTCATAGTTCTTCAGTCTTTTAATCTGTCCCTTTTGCTACTTGTATTATTTCATTTATTCTTTCAAAAGTATCCAAGTTCCTATTCTGTGCCAAGCATTGGGGTCATCATCAGTGAAAAGAAACCAAGAATCTGTTTGAGCTCATTTATATTCTAAAAGAAGGTAAACAAGTAAGGAGATGAAAAATTCTCTGTGATGTGTTAGGTAGTGAGTGCTAAGAACTAAAAACAAAGAAGAGGCCACAGAACTCTAATGCTTGGGCATAGCCATGAAATGCTCTGGTGGTGAAGGGAATTTCCAAAGGAAGCAGCCAGGGTCAGCCTCGCAGAAGGAGGGGCTTTGGAAGACCTGCCTCATGGATCCAGGGAGGCAGTTGTCTGGTCTAAAGGGACAGCAATGCTCAGTGCTGAGTTGGAAGTGTTTTAGGCTATCAGAGGAACAGCTGGGACCTCAGTATAGTTGCAGCCCTGTGAAAAAGGAAAAGTCACAAGGAGTGGGGAGAGCCTGACTGTAGAGTCTCAAGGTGCAATTGAACTTGAGCTTTTAACTCCCAGTGCTGGAAGCCTCCGGTTGGTCAGAGGAAATGTGTGTTGTGACCTTAACATTCTACCGAGGCTGCTAAAGAGAGATCCAAGGAAACCTGGGTCAACAAGAGCTTATATTACCAAATGGGGCGGTGAGAAGTTTTTATCCTCTGGATACTTCGTAGAGCCAGCAAGACTGCTGGGCATGGGGCCCGGAGAGATAGCACAGCGGCGTTTGCCTTGCAAGCAGCCGATCCAGGAACAAAGGCGGTTGGTTCGAATCCCGGTGTCCCATTTGGTCCTCCATGCCTGCCAGGTGCTATTTCTGAGCAGACAACCAGGTGTAACCCCTGAGCAACGCCCGGTGTGGCCCAAAAACAAAAACAAACAAACAAACAAAAAAGACTGCTGAGCATAAACATACACCGGAGGTAAAAAAGGAAGTCAGCAATGATCTCTGATTTCTACTCAGAGCAGTTGCTCAGGCCTATACGCTCTATCTGGGAAGAACTTCCTGTGCAGATAAGATCCAGAGGGGTCTTGGAACATGGTTTTAGACGTGTCATATTAGCCTCTTAGACACACAAATGGAGGTGTCAGTTCTGCATTTGAACATAACTGTTCGGAACTCGGGAGATCTGGGAATCCTCGCCTTGTATGTTGACATTCTGAGAAAAGGAGAAAAGGTCTAAGCACTGAGCAACAGGGCATGTCAGCATCTGAATCGGGGATGGAGAGGACCCTTCCGGGGCAGAAAGAAGGAGCTGTCCAAAAATGTAAAAGGGAAACTAAATATATGTGATATCTTGGAAACCAAGTTCGGTGACGTTGGGTGTGTTTCAAGAGAAACAACTCCAGGAAAAGGCTGATTAGAAGGAAGAACTGAGAGTGAGAATGGCCCACTCAGTTTATTTAGCAACAAGGACATTTTTTGTTTATTTGATTTTGATTTGGGACTGCACCCAGCAGTGCTCAGAGCTTACTCCTGGCTCTGCTCTCAGGAATTGCTCCTGGCGAAAAACCATATGGGATGCTGAGGAATGAACCTGGACCATCCACGTGTAAGGCAAATGACCTTCCCACTGTGCTATCACTCCTGCTCCAGCAAGGACATGTCTGATGCCCTTTTGGAGCAGCATTGATAAGGACACATGGTCTTATGATCTTTGCCTTTAAATACCGTTTTCCTATACTTACCTGGCAGGGGAGATACCATGATCACGAAGGTGGTTTCCCCAGGGCGAGGCTTATCCATTGCACTCCGGATGTGCTGACCCCTGCGATTTCCCCAAATGTGGGAAACTCGACTGCATAATTTGTGGTAGTGGGGGACTGCTTGCGCTCACCCCTGTTTAAAAAAAAATACAGTTTTCCTGTTTTCATTCTGTTCGTCTCATCAGTTCTTTGTTTTTTTTTCTTTTTCTTTTTTATTTCCTTTTAATTTTCCTGTCTAAAATTAATGCATTTATTATTTGGACTCAAATTATTTTTAGGACAATTTTTTTTTCTTCTGGAATAAGCAGTCAGTAATGGTTAGAGATTTTGGATAAACCTGAGCAGCCACTGGCTGCTAGTAGGAAGAGCTATGTTGCTGCAAAAATCTTAAAAGGCAGGTTATAGCACCTTCCCACCCTGCTCCCAGTTACCCAGCCCAAAATGTGGATGGTGCTCAGGGCAAGAAATTATTCCATAATCTTTAACAGCTTATCACAATTTACTTTCCACTAGGATGATACCATTTCTTATAGTCAAAATACCTCCATTCCCCTCTAAGCATTCTTGTCATTGTCTTAGATAGTATTTATAAATGTGTTTTAAGAGCTCTACCACAAAGTTATTTTGTTGTTTTATTTTTTCATAATACATTCTTAAAATTCTCGAGTCTCTATATTCTTTGTAGATCCAGATTTCCATCTTGTATCATTTTCATTCTGCCTGGAGGATTTTCTTCTCATTCTTGTGATGGGCCTTCTAGTAATGAATTCTACCAGTTTCTTTATGGGAAAGTGTATTTTACCTTAGTCTTTGAAAGACTTTTTTTTTTTCAGGGTATACAGTCTAAGTTGACAGGTTTGGGTTTAGATTTTTTTTTTAATATTTTAAAGAAGCTTCCCTGTCATACTTTGAACATTTTTTAAATAAGAAATACACACCTTACCAATGATTTTATATAATGATCCTCTCCCCTTTTTGAGGGGGGGTTTAAGGAGGGGTCACACCCGGCAGTGTTCAGGGGTTACTCCTGGCTCTACGCTCAGAAATCACTCCTGGCAGGCTCAGGGGACCATATGGGATGCCAGGATTTGAATCACCGTCCTTCTGCATGCAAGGCAAATGCCTTTACCTTCATGCTATCTCTCCGGCTCGAACCTTTCCTTTTTGGCCTAAGAGTAAGCTTTTTCTCTTTTGGGGCCAGAGCAGTGGTGCTAAAGGTAAGATGTCTGCCTTGTGAGCGTGGTTAAATCCCCCAGCATCCCATATGGTCCTCCCAAGCCAGGAGCGATTTCTGAGCTCATAGCCAAGAGTAACCCCTAAGCATCAACGGGTGTGATCCCAAAACGGATCTTTACTATGAGATATAAGAAATTTGAATATAATGTCTTATTGTATCTATTTCTTCGTGGTTGTACTCAATTATTGAATCTTCTTCTTTGGTTTATAGTTTCACCAAATTTGAAAAACACTTATTTTCTTAAATGTGTTTCACTCACATTTTCTTTCTCTCGCCCCTGGAGTTACCATTAACAGAAACCTTTAGCCTCTTGAAGTTGTTCACTAATACACAGAATGCAGTTTCCCCCTCCTCGTTTTTTATTTTATTTTAAATATTTTTTTATTGCTCTGGTTACTAGTTCTGTTCTTCCACAATGTTTGATCTACAGTTAATCTTATATGGTGTTGGTTTTGATTTCAAACATTGACTTTTCTCTTCTCTTTGTTTTTATTTCTGGGCCACAGCCAGTAGTGCTCAGCAATTAGTCCTGGCTCTGTTCAGGAATCACACCTGGTGGGCTCAGGGGGCCACATGGGAATTGAATCCAAGTCGGCCACTTCTACAGCAAGTGACCTTCAAATATCCACTTTTCAACTCTTAAAATTAGATTTGGTTTTGATTTTTAGGTTTAGAATAAAGTGGTCAACTTTACCAAACATGCGCAATCATTCCTAAGTGTTTATTAAAATATATGTCATACAAACAGTAAAAAGTATTTTGTCCCTGACTCACTTTACATATGTGTCAGTTCTATGTTCATTTTAATAGAATGATTTTTCTCCTCATTTGGGATCATTTTTTCTCCCATTACAGTATTTTTATTGGATTGCAGTACTTATTGTTGCATATTGAATTTTTTGTACTCTTGAGCTTTACTTGAGTTTGAAGTTGAATAAATTTAGCAAATTTAGATCACTGATCATTTCAGGGTTGACTTTTTGGGCTTCCTAAGCTTCTTAAGCACTGATCAGCACAGCAGGGTTGCATATTTGCCCCCATTCTCAGGCGGCACCTATTTGATGAAGTGATAGTATGAAGTTCTCCTGACTTAGGGGTGATCAAGTTTTCCTACTAATTCTTTCAAATAGCTCCTTTTCCTCTCCTTCATATTCATAACTCTCCTCCTCAAGATACAGGAAAAAAACAACTCTTAGCAACCTACTGAAGTGGCTCAAATCCCTAATGAGAAATAACTGGCTCCCATCAGCAGGGTAGGGATAATTTCTCCTGAAATGGGTAGAAGCCATTTCCAAAGAAAAAGTTGAATAATATTGAAGAAATCATTCTGCTGGCTTTATTTTCATATTGACTTTGTCTAAGTTAAAATTTATTCTATCATTCTGTTTCCTAGAGTTTTTACTTCTTCACTATGAAGCCACATACCTTTGTATGCCCCATTCTTTCCAGTTGTTTTGTTGCTTATAATCACTATTAAAATTATCTCAGTGGAGAGCACGATTTTTATTGTGTAAATAGTACTCAGGTTTTAGTGTAGTATATAACAACCTATGATACTTTTTTGTTTGTTTATTTGTTTTGTTTTTTGTTTTTGGGTCACACCCAGCAGTGCTCAGGGGTTACTCCTGGCTCCACGCTCAGATATCACTCCATATGGGATGCCAGGATTTCGTCCTTCTGCATGAAAGGCAAACGCCTTACCTCCATGCTATCTCTCCGGCCCCCAGCCTATGATTCTTTACTTTTTTTTTTTTTTTGTTGTTGTTGTTGTTTTGGGGCCACACTCGGCAGTTCTTGGGGATAATTCCTGGCTCTGCACTCATGTTCTGGAGACCATATGGAAAGCTGGGGGCCAAAACCAGGTCCACTACATATGAAGCAAACACCCTACCTGCTGTACTCTCTCTCCAGATCCTATTTTGGACATTTTTAAAACATATTTTCTCAACATTATCAGATAATTTAATACTGGTGAGATTTATTAAAGTTTTAGGGACATTTTTGTACAGCCTGTGAAGTTTGCCCAGAACTCAGTGTCCAACTTTGTTTGCGTCCGGCACCAGTGGGTGTTTCCCGTGGTGAGATAAAAGATGTTCTCTGCAGTCATACTTCTCAGAAGGGTCGTGTGCCACTGTGTGCACCGGGCAAAACTGAGTATCAGTGGGAAATCTGGTGAACACATTGTTTTAATCAGTAGACTGTAAGAGGACACCCAGCTACTAACCCAAAACAAAGACTTCCCCCAACTCCCTCTTCCCCACAAACCTCTTCCTTTGATATGTAAGAGCTCACCGGGATCTGACTCACCCTCCCCTGCCTGGTTGAAATTGTATTAGAAAATCAAGAAAAGGAATGTGGCTTGGCCACTCAGTGATAACAGGAGGCCAACAGCAGACTGACTCCTTGACTTTCTCCTGACTGGATTAGTTAATTCATCCTTAACAGTCAAACTACCTGCTTCAGACCTGTCCTGCCTAGGGGAGGAAGTGCAGTGTATGGGGTGATTTCATAACGTGTGATTTATTCTACAGTAGACCACCACCTGGGGCTTTTTTTTTTAACTGACCAATTTCTTGGCAACTGTTCTAATAGTGTTGTTTCTTTTTTCTCCATTTCCTGTGCCCCTTTATTATTTCTCTCTCATAGCTCTATGCCATCCCCTGGTTTCTCACCATGTTTACTCGTAAGTATCATTTTCCATTTGATCTCTATTGTATCAGCACAAAAACAGAGCCATTCTTCCCCAATGTATTGTATTAGTAGAAGTGATACTGTGTAGAGTTAATTAAACAAGTATTCTTAGAGTTGGGAAGAAAATTTGTTTCCATGTTTTCACTGAGGAACATTGAAAAGTACTATTAAAAGTACTATTTGGGCTGGAGTGATAGCACGCTTGCTGTTGGGGCATTGCCTTACACAAAGCAGACCCAAGTTCGATCCCTGAATCACCTATACACCCAGGAGTGATTCCTGAGGACAGAACCAGGAGTAACCCCTGATAAGTACTGAAGTGGTCCAAAAAAAACAAACCAACCTCAGCAACAAAATAGAGTTCTATCTTACATGGTGTGGAAGTTACCAAATTTCTGCTCTTTTGCAAAAGAAATTAAAATCAGTTCTAGTGTTTTTATAGAGTTCTGGAAGTTAACTTTTATATGCAATGTAGACCTGACTTTCAGAGATTCTCTGAAAACTAGTATTTCTGTTATTTCCTAATTTAGAATCTCTGTAGAAATCAGATAGGTTATATCAGCATATAATATTGGATTCACTTACAAATATTAATAAGGTGAATGAACTGCTCGAATGTGTTTACGTGATGAGTCCAGTGACTAGAAAACATACCTTGTTTTAACCTGGAGACAAGGCCATAGTATTATAAACTGTTTTTTAAAAAATAGACAAATATTAGGAAACTGAGCCAGACTAGAATTTCTAAGTGTAAATTCAGATAGAAATTCCCCTGTCATTCAGTCAGAGAGCATTTATTTGCCTGGCATATGTGTAGCCCCAGGTTTGATTGTAGTACCATATGATCCCAAAATTATGCTGGGAGCAACCCTGGAGCACTGATTGAACCAGAAGTATAGCCTGAACACAGGAAGGTGTGGCCTCCAAACCAAGAAAAATAATAAGCCCAGGTCCAGAGAGATAATTCAGGGGTTAAGGCACTTGCCTTGCATGTAATCAACTTGACCCCAGTTCCATCCCTAGCATCACATATAGTCCCTTGAGCCCAATCAGTAGTGATCCCTGAGTGGCGTGGGTGCTCTCAATCTCCCATGCAATGTGAGAAGGCACAGCGATTTTTGGCAACTAGAACAGCAGTTTAGTGCCAGCAACCAGGGCTGCTATGCCAGGGCCTATGGTGCTCAGAATTAGCCTGACCACCCAGGTGGTACTCAGGAAACTCCAGGACATGCTCAGCCACAGGTGCTTGGGGGCTATGTGGTGCCAAGAATCAAAGAAGTGTCTGCCCCCTGCAAGACCATCATGCCTGTCCCTATACTCTGTCTACAGCACTCATTTTATATTATTTGGCAGAGGTTTGGGGGAGTAGTTTGACCCACCCCCAACAATATCCAGGCACTGACCCCAGCTCTGAAATTGGAGATCACTCTCAGCAGTGTCCTGTGGTGTATGCAGTACTGGAGATTAAGCCCAGGGCCTCCCAAGTGCAAGACAAGTTCTCTACCATAGAGCTGCATTCCCGCTCATCAGATTTTCAAAACAAGGAAGCTTTCAACAAAACTGAATAAATATTTCATTGTAAAGTGTGACAGATCTTTAAGCTTTCATCATAAGTCTTAGTAAAGTCACTTTGGTGGTGGTGTTTTTGTTGTTAATTGTGTTTTTCTTTTTTTGAAGGTTTTCATTAGTTTTCTGTCATTTTACAGATGTATTTCCTCTGCATAAGATCTTCCACCTCTGGGACACCTTGCTCCTTGGGAATTCCTCTTTCCCCTTCTGTATTGGAGTCGCCATTCTTCAGCAGCTACGGGACAGGCTCTTGGCCAATGGTTTTAATGAGTGTATCCTGCTCTTCTCTGACTTGCCAGGTACAGAGGTGGACAGAGTTGCTCGGTGACACTTAACTGTGACCTAATGAGACATCCTTACAGCATTTTGCAGAAATCATCACCAAGCCTTAGGAACCCACTCTGCTTTCATCTCCTCCTCCCTCCCTGGAATCCTGACCTTGACCACTTCCTCTTCTGCTGGCCCCACATTTGTAGATGCAATATTCAGTCACATGGGCTCGGGGTTCGCCTGCATGTCAGCAAAGAGCTGGGCCAGGAGCACGCACATCTTTCCCAGCCTAGGACAGCTCATTCATCTCCTGAGATACAATCATTAAAGGCCTCTCAGGTGGTTTTGGAGAGTCTGTGTTTATACAGAGCTGTGATTCTTATGGAACTTGGCTCTCTCCTGTCCCTACCTGCTTGCTCACAATTTGACAGTTGAAGGGAAGGGAAAGCTGTCCTTGTTGGATGATCAGTCCTACTGCAGGGGGATTATTCACCAGACCCAGTAAGATCAGCTATAGGGCACCGACATGGGAGCTGTCAGTCTAAGAACTAAATAGCTGGATATTTCAGGGTTGAAGTCTGGACTTAGCCACGGGCTAAGCTTTGTGGTGATTTGGGTAGGAAGGGGCAAATGGTTTTCAAGTACAAAAATTCTCCTTTCACATCATTTCATCAGCTCCATCCCTTCTGCTGTGTTTATTGCTGTCTATCACCTTTTCAGGCAAGCACACATGACTGTTGATAATAAATGTTTAAAGTTATCCTAGAGATTTATTTACTTGAAAACCAAAGACTAAAAGAACATTAACATTATATATTTATAAAACACTCTCAGGAGCAGGAAGAAACCTACTGCCAACATTGATGTTTATTTTCAGCAATGAACTGTACTGTACCATCCCTCTGTTGTTGAACATGATCAGCTTTAGAAGGAGATCGATACCAAAAATCCTTTTCTTTAAAGTGCCTCAAATTTAAAATATCGTAATCTTTTTAATCTTGTCAGCCTTCAAGTTAAAGTTTGTTTTATTTTGTGATTAGGGACTAGAGGGATAGTACAGTGAGGAGGACACTTGCTTTGTAAGCAGCCATACCAGGTTCAGTCCCCCGTACCTCAGATGGTGTCCTGAGCCCTGCCAAGAGTAAGCCCTGAGCACAGAGCCAGGAATCAGTCCTATGCACTGCCAGGTCTGGCCCAAGAGCAACTGAAAATTTTGTTGGATCTTACATGAAAGGATAATTCTTCTTAGTGTGTGTGAAAACTTTAAAAATCAAGTTATGTGTCTTTCTTATGTTCCTTTTGAAGTTGAACCAAAAGTCGAAGTCAGAGCTGACTTACAAACTGCAAATAGTACCTATGCCCTGTAGATGTTCTTCTGACCTTCCTCACATGCCGAAGTAAACAGAAGATGATTGATTAAGATTGAAATTTTTTCTGGTCAATGCTAATAATCTATATTTACTAGGACTTCTGATTAATTTTTCTAATAAGTACATTCAAGGACTTTCCAAGTTATACATAAATACTCCAGTTAGATAGTGATATTTTGCTCATTTGTTTATTAAAAGGAAACTCTTATCTCTGAAGTCAAAATCAGAAAATAAGTTTGTTTGAGCTCATAAGCTAAAAAGTGGAAGTTCTGCTCTTGAAACTAAGATGCCTATTATTGTGGGAGTTACCTTAATCTTGGTACCTTGATTCTGGCTTCTTATATCCTTGTTCACTCTAAGAAGAAGTTCATTAAGAAAATGAGAACGGGCCGGAGAGATACCACAGAGATAGGGCATTTCCTTGCATGCAGCCAACCTGGGAAGGGCCTGGGTTCGAATCCCAGCATCCCATATGGTCCCCCGAGCCTGCCAGGAGTGATTTCTAAGCACATAAACAGAAGTAACCCTTGAGCACTACTGGGTGTGGCCCATAAACAAAACAAAACTAAACAAAAGATGAAACTTTCATAAGGGCTCTCCAGAAAACATATTTATGTAAATGAGGTTTTTATTATTTTCTGTGGTCATTTTGGTTATTTTTGTTCTTAGATATTTGTTATAGTTTTTTTTGTGTGTGAGAGAGATCTTTAATTTATTGCAGGGCTAGATAGACATAACAACTATCTTGAACTCTTATGTACAGCTTTGTAAAACTATGGTTCTTTCATTTAAAAGGGGGAGTTAGTCACAAATGCAAACTCTTCTCTTAAAACATCTGAGTTTCACGTATAATCAAACAACACATTATTTGGGGGTGTCGTTAATCTAAAGAGCTATCTAAAAAGCTCAATCTAAAGAGCTATTTTTTTTTTTCATCATGCTGAATTCTTTTATTGTGTTTGATGTTTAAAAGTGCAGGGAAATATTTGGTCAGGGAAAGTGCTTCCAGTTTAGTATACAAAACTCAGAATGGGAGCTGGAGCAATAAGACTACAGGAAGGGTGTTTGTCTTGCATGCAGCTGACCGGGGTATAATTCCCGGCATCTTATATGGTCCCTGAAGCACATCCAGGAGTAATTCCTGAGCATTGAACCAGCACTAACACCGGGTATGGACCCAAAACTTAAAAATAAAAAATAAACTCAGAACATACCTTTTCTAAACATACCATCATGTGACATAAGATTAGAAAATATTTGAAAGAAGCAAGCTCTTTCCTATATCAGCTCTCAAAAGGATGGTTTCACTCGTTAGTCTATGGAGTCAGATCATATGGGCTTCAGAATATAGCCATGTAAACTGAGGAAATAGCTTAGCACTCCTCCACCTGATTTCTTTTTTTTTTTTTTCCTGGTTTTTGAGCCACACCCGGCAGTGCTCAGGGGTTACTTCTGGCTGTCTGCTCAGAAATAGCTCCTGGCAGGCACGGGGGACCATATGGGACACCGGGATTCGAACCAACCACCTTTGGTCCTGGATCGGCTGCTTGCAAGGCAAACGCCGCTGTGCTGTCTCTCCGGGTCCAAACCTGATTTCTTAACTGAAATTGTTTGATATGGTAATAGAACCTACATCTAATATGTGTTGGCTATCTAAACAAGGTCCCACAATGCTTGGCAAAGAGGAAAGGTGGCTCTTGTTGCCATGAATGTTGTCATAGTTTGCTTCTCTCCCTTTCTCCGCTCTATCAGGGTAACTTTTCATCTTAAGTAATAGAAATGTAGTCATCACCCAGTAGCTTTTTTATGAATCATTTAAATAGCTATCACCCATGTCGATTTATTTATCAGCATATCTGTTGGGAATTGCCAAAGAAATCTAATCAGTCTACTTTCAAAGTTGAATGCATAGTATTGCTCAGAAACAGCCAGAATGATGGAAAGAGAGAAATATGGGTTTGAGTCCTCACCTCACAACTAGCTGACTGTGTGAATTGGGAATTTCCAGAACAGTTCTCTTCTACGCAAGTAGTTCTATAGAGAGAAAATGATCCAAGTTCATATCCCAGCTCTGGCATTTGGTAGTTGTATGAACTTGGGTAGTTTTTCTTTGCACCTGAAAGAGATCCCTGTACATTATAAATGTTTCAGCAAGGTGGAAATAGTATTACTCTTCTTCAATTTAATGCCAGCTCCAGAAATAAATGCACTATGTACATGGTATAGAACCTGATAGAGTCTGCATAACTCTTTTTCATATTTTATTTTGTGTAAAGAGCATGTAATATTCGACTTTTGCAAGTTCCTTCTTAGTTCCTACCCTTTATATTAAGTTGAAGGTTTTTAAATCTTATGTGCTGTGGAAAAATACTATTTTTGCCAAAAGTTGTTCCATTGTCTGTCCTATTGCAGTGTAATGTGAAATTGCATTCCAAGGAAGTATAAGTGGTGGTAGAAAATGTTGCTGAAAGTTCTTAACTTACATTGATTGGTCTCTGTGTCATTTTAACAGTAGAGGAAATAACGTTGAGAGTAGTATATAGTACTTACTATAGTATCTATAGTTATATAGTTTCTTACAGGTCGTAAAGTAATGGCAGGGGATTGGCTCCTTTTGGTGTTGGATACAGGCTGATGCTCAAATTTCCAGATTCTTGCCCTTAACCTAATTGCAGAAGGAAGCCTGTTGCCTTTCACCTGGTTTTTCCTTACAATTCTGATGTAGGTCTTTACTAACATTTCTTAATCAGAGTTTTTGAGGATATGGCTGAGTAGTTTTCACAGTGAGTATAGTAATCTGAGTGAAGCTAAAGTAGTACTAGTCATTTTAGACTAGATTTCTAAAAGAGGAGATGGTTTCATTCTTCTTTTGGTTTGTGGATGCACTTCCACAGTAGTGCGAAATTAATATTTTTTTTTGTTTGTTTTTTGGGCCACACCCGGTAACGCTCAGGGGTTACTCCTGGCTATGTACTCAGAAGTTGCTCCTGGCTTGGGGGACCATATGGGACACCGGGGGATCGAACCGCGGTCCGTCCAAGGCTAGCGCAGGCAAGGCAGGCACCTTACCTTTAGCGCCACCGCCCGGCCCAAGAAATTAATATTTTTTGTGTTGATATGTGGTTGAAATAAATTCTAGAACAATATCGTTTATTCTCTGAGAATTTAATCCTTTTCCCATTTAGAGAAAGAAAGTTTTGGGGGAAAAATAGAACAAGGTACTAAAATATGCAACCTTTTGAAGTCCATCTCATTGTTTCCTGTTTTTACCCCTAGTTGGAACTGTAATAAATGTGAAAGAGAAATTCAGTTCCATTCAGAAAATTTTATCTATTTTTTTGTTTTGTTTTGTTTGTTTTGGTTTTTGGGTCACTCCCGGCAGCGTTCAGGGATTACTCCTGGCTCTATGCTCAGAAATAGCTCCTAGCAAGCTCTGGGACCATATGGGATGCTGGATTCAAACCACTGACCTGCATGCAAGGCAAATCTCTTACCTTCATACTATCTCTCTGGCCCCAATTTTATCCATTTTTTAAGTACTTTGGATGATTGCCACGCTGGAAAGGCAATAAAGAAGATCAATGAGAGAAGATCTAGTTTTCACTTAACAATGTCTTGCTTTTAACTTAGAGGTAAATATAAATGAAATAGGCTTTGTCATAATATTTACTTGTAAACTCCCATTGTAAACATTGGCTCAAGTTTTTAAACACTAGAAAACTTTAGCCAAGTACAAAGGGTGATAGGCAACAGGTGACTAATCTCTGACCTCATTATTAAATCAATCGTTATGATGGTGTTGAGTGCTGCACAAAGTGATGGAAGCTTATTACAGGAATGTGTCCACTGAACTGGATATTCGAGGTGATATTTGACATAAAAAAGTACCATGATGTATGAAGTAGAAAGAAGTTGTTCTTGCGACAGGAGGAATGCTCAGAAAAATCCTCAAGCAATTCGAGAAAGTAGAGGAGTTGGAGCAAAAAGGAACAAGGAAATAGATAAGAGAGTTGTATGAGTACTTGTGTGGAAAGTACTCAAGAGACATTTAAAGAAAAATATTTTGGGGGAAAATTTTCTATCTTTCCAAGTCTTTGAAAGAATGAGAAAACATCATTAGGTGCCAAAAGACGGGTAACTGTGGGGTCTGCTGATGCCCCAGCCGTACCACCAAGCATTAGAAGGATTCTTAACAGAGTGCTCTTTGGACGTCCTTGCAGTTTAAAGTTCCTGAATTATAGCCACACACAGAGCTGGTTGCTAATCTCTTCAAGAGAAGAGCAGTTTGCAGTGCACAGTTGTTTGGTGAGGATTTTGTGTTAGTAAGCCAAAATGATCTCAAATGCTTTACCTGAATTTTCCATGAACTATTCACATACCTTGCCTGCTGCTTGTAAGCTAAGTTATGTGATATTAATGCATGTATAAGTGAAGCTTCCTGAATTGTTGAAGGACAATAATAATGGAAAATCACTACGAAGAGTTTAGCAAAAGTTGTCCTCTCCCCAGCATATCCGTGAAAAAGTTAGCTATTAACATTAAGATGTAGGCAGAATATTAAATTCTTACATCTTCAAAACTTGCCAACATTGGAGAAGAGTAATGTGTCTTATTAACATGATGGCATGCTCACTAAAATAAAAGCTGTGGAAATTTACTTTTGAAATATTAGATTATATATGTTGCATATGTTTGGGGGGAAAAATTGCATTTTCTTGTGGAGGAGGGGGGATTTAAATGCAGATATTTAGACTACATTAACTTCCCAAGGTTCAAACAAGTATTCATGAGAAATTTAATTCCTATGCAATGATTGGTACAAAGTCAAATTGATAAAGAATTTTGGGGAGCCAGAACCTTTTTCCTGTAGCCTAGATTTCTCCTATGACCTACTGTAGCTCTTGAGCTCGCCACTAAACTTGTAATATGTAAATTGTTTCTAAATGAGAAGGCTCTGTGTAGAGAAGTTTAATAAAAATAAGATTGGGGCCAGAGAGATAGCATGGAGGTAGGGTGTTTGCCTTGCATGCAGAAGGATGACGGTTCGAATCCCAGCATCCCATATGGCCCTTCAGGCCTGCCAGGAGCAATTTCTGAGCGTAGAGCCAGTAGTAACCTCTGAGCGCTGCCGAGTGTGACCCAAAAACCAAAAAGTAAAATAAAATAAATAAATAATAATAATAATATGAATGTTATCAGAATCTTCTATTTACCTGGAAAATTTGATGGTAGTAACACAACTACCTTACCTAAAGACTTCAGGATATAATAAGGTAGGATTTTTGTTGTTGTTGTTTATTTTGATGTCACATTCACCTGTTACTCCTGGTTTTGTTCTTAGGGATCATTCACAGCTGGGCTTGAGGGACCATATGGAATGCAGGGCATCAAGTCCTGGTCAGATGAATGCAAGGCAAATGCCCTCCCCTCTGTACTATTTCTCCTGCCCCAGAAATTACCCACTTTATGCCTGTGTAATTAACCATATTTGTTTCAAGATGTCAGTGATGGAATTTATTTTGGTCTTATAGTGTTTATTCATAGAAACACCTAAAATATACCAAGAGCTTTTCACTTTTGCAATTTATTACAAGTAGCCAACCTCAAAAGCCATTAAAAGTTAGAAAGTATATTGGGGCTGAAGCAATAGCACAATGGTAGGGCATTTCCCTTGCATGCGGCTGACCCAGGACGGACCTGGGTTCGATCCCTGGCTTCCCATATGATCCCCCGAGCCAGGAGCTATTCCTGAGCGCATAGCCAGGAGTAACCCCTGAGCATCACTGGGTGTAGCCCAAAAATAAAAAACAAAAACAAAACAAAACAACAAAAAAAGAAAGTAAAAGAAAGTGTATTAAAAATTCCCCCACAGATACTGCTACCAGATATACACATGAAACCCTAATCTAGCAGACTTATCTTACCACTTACAAATACTGCACCATCTGAAATTTATGCTTAATAACCAAATGGGACTCATGGATTTCAGTTTATTTTTCTCTTAGTCTTGCATCTCTCCATAAAAGTCAAAGTCATATATGGTGCTTTCTGTCTTAAATAATGATCTTCAGCCAAGTAAGAAATAATCTTTAGAGAGCAGTGAGTGTGAGTCAAAACAAAACAAAGAAACTAGTAGACTACAAAAATGATTAGGATGTTGTTTCTATAGGATTGTATAGCATCAAGAAATCAAGAAAATAACTAGGGGCTGGAGAGATAGCATAGCGGTTAAGCGATAGCACAGCTGCCCTGGGACAGACCCAGGTTCAATTCCCGGCATCCCATATGGTCCCCCAAGCCTACCAGGAGCGATTTCTGAGTGCAGAGCCAGGAGTAACCCCTGAGCGCTGCTGGGTGTGCCACCCCCTCAAAAAAAAAAAAAAAGGAAGGAAGTTGGGAGGGAAGAAGGAGGGAAGGAAAGGAGGGAGGGCGGAAGGAAGAAAATAACTATAATTTTGTTTTATTATACAAAATGACTTTAATTACTTTGAAAACTGAAACCATTTTAATCCTTCAATAGAAACAGTAGTTTATGGGTCATGTGAAAATGATAATTGAACTTAAAGACAAGTTTCTTATTTGCAAAAAGATCAGACTTCTGTCTTGTTTCTGTTTTACTGTCGAACAGCTGCCTTGTCTCTGTGTCTCTACCTCCTCAGCTGCTAAATGATAGACAATTCTGTTTAAATATCCATATAGCCATCATGCTTATTGCATTTTCTCTTTATTTTTCACTTTATTGTAAGCATTAAGCAGCAGAGATGATAGATGCTTAGAAAAGTGCCAGTAATTGCATACATCTATCATGGTTTGAAAGTGCATTTGGGTAGGAACCCAGGAATATATTATGCCACCCTACCCTCCTTAGACCATATAACCATGGGTGTTGTTTTTTAAAAAATAATTTTATTCAGTCGGAAAACAAATAGTTTTGATTTTCTAGTAGAAATACTGTATGTGCATTTATTTTGGCCCTGGACATTCTTGTGTAATTGTGTGATTATCAGAAGGCAATCTTGGTACCGTATAACTATAGTTTATATTTCTAACTTGGGTTATCTTAATTATATGAAACCTTACCTCAGCTATAATTAGTCACTTGAGAGACTTGTTCATCAGTTTCTTAATTTTTTGGTAAAGGAATTCAATTGCAGTCTTAGAATCAGCCAGGTTTGGAATTCAGTGGAATATCAAACCTTTGATCTAGTCCTATAATTTTGACTAAGGTGAGAAGCAGAACCCAGAAAACGGTGGGAAGTAGATGTGGTGCTCACAAGAACTAGTGTGTTTGTTTTTAAGACACTGGTTTTTATATGTGTTAACTTTGAACATGTTAAAAAATGTTTGTGGAACATCTAGATTGAGAAGCTGAAGAGATTTTGGGTGTGTAGATGGCAAATATCAATTGAAGATTGAACAGTGACAGGAGTGATCTCTAAGTGCAGAATCAGGAGTAAGCCCCCAAGTCCAGCCAGGTGTGGCCCCAAACCCTAAGTAAATCGTCTCATCTCTTCATTTGAGTAAGCCCTGATTTGTAGTTGCCACTTGCATCCTCAATGTCATTTGTCTTCCCTTTGCAAGGTCATTTCTTTTTTTGTTTGTTTGTTTTTGGGTCACATCCGGCAATGCTCAGGGGTTACTCTTGGCTCTACGCTCAGAAATCGCTCCTGGCAGGCACGGGGGACCATATGGGATGCCGGGATTCCAACCACTGTCCTTCTTCATGCAAGGCAAACGCGCTACCTCCATGCTATCTCTCCGGCCCCACAAGGTCATTTCTATCTGCCCTTCCTCATTCTGCTTCTGTGTCCCCTACTCACTCTTCAGAGTGAGTCTTATCCAGGAGCCTTGGGAGCTGTGGCCTTTTCACCTCTTGTTACCCAAAAGAAAACTGATTGTGTTTTACTCTTTTGAAACTATTTCAGCATTTCTGAGAGAGATGATAGTAATGGGTGAGGATAAAGAAATTGATCTTTAATAAAATTAACTATCTCTGAGTTACAAAGTCCCACATGGAGTTTGGAATGAAACCTGGAAACCGATTTAATCCAAATAACTCACACTTTTTTTTTTGGGGGGGGGGGGCACATCCAGCGGTGCTCTGTAACCCAGGGGTTACTCCTGGCTCTGCACTCAGAAACCACTCCTGGCAGACTCAGGGAACCATATGGATGCCAGGGATTGAACCCGGGTCTCTCCCAGGTTAGCCGCATGCAAAACAAATGCACAACCACTGTGCTATTGCCCCAGCAATTGTGATCTTACAGAGTCCTTCATAGCTGAATTTCAGATATAAAATGAGTCAGGGCCCTTCCCACCACCTTGTCAACTTTCCTCCACCAATGGACACGAGTGCATCCAGTCTCACCACCCTTTGCCTCGTGGCCTGCCAGTCTAACAGGCCCCTTTGAGTTTAGATTGTTAAAGTTTAGATTCCTTGATTTGGCTTAGGTTTTTAGTTCTGTCCTCATTTATTTTTTCACCAATGCATCTGAGACCACTTAACCCCTGACCCCCAACCTTTCTTTATTCCTTTCCTCTTAGTTTTATAGAAAAATGCAGGAATATGGGGCCGACAAGGTGGCACTAGAGGTAAGGTGTCTGCCTTGCAAGCGCTAGCCAAGGATCAGGACCAAGGTTCGATCCCCTGGCGTCGGTGCCCCCAAGCCAGGGGCAATTTCTGAGTGCTTAGCCAGGAGTAACCCCTGAGCATCAAATGGGTGTGGCCCGAAAAAAAAAAAAAAAAGAAAAGTGCAGGAATACATGGTAAAGTAGTTGTGTCCCAGGCAGGAGCCCCAATTTAAAAGGTAAAAGATAAAAAATACAATAATTAATAAAAAAGGTATGGGCATGGCAAGGGTTTTTGTTTTGTTCTTGTCTTGTTTTCCTTTGTTTTGCATAGGCACAGCAGAATATGGGGAAAATAGAAAGGAAAAAAGGGTTAAATGAAGGGAAATAACATCAAGGCTGAGCAAGTGAGGGCTAGAAAAGAATTGGTAAGGTGGTAAGCGAAGGGGGAAGGATGGGTGTTATATTATGGGCAAAGACAATATACAACATAGACATTATGTATATCACAGACTGACGTTAGACATACATTGAGGTGGCTAACACAAACATTCATGTGCACACATAGACAGACACTGGGGATTGATCCATGAGTTACAATTGAAAAGATTACCCAGGTGAAATTAGTCAGAACACTTGAAAAATATAAAGCTGGGGGCCGGAGAGACAGTATGGAGGTAGGGCATTTGCCTTGCATGCAGAAGGATGGTGGTTTGAATCCCGGCATCCCATTATTGTCCCCCGAGCCTGCCAGGAGCGATTTCTGAGTGTAGAGCCAGGAGTAACCTCTGAGCACTGCCAGTTGTGACCCAAAAACAAACTATATATATATATATAAAGCCGGCAAGTTGGTTGTAAAGGTTTTCCATTTTCTAAGCCAATCACATTGGCAAGGGTAAACTTTACTGAAGAAAGGCTTCCTGGGTTAGACTGTGTATAGAGCCTTCTTAAAAACAATCATAATTTCCAACTTAAAAAACTAAATGATATGGTAGTAGGCACTGTAAGAGGAGTCTTCGCTATGAAGAATCATCTAGAGCGCTGGTCGGCGACCTTTTTTTTCAACGGAACCAAATCTCGCCAAAACCACGATTGAAATTTATTTTGAGAGCCACATTTTTGGGTTTTTTTTTTGTTTTGTTTTGTTTTGTTTTTTGTTTGTTTGTTTGTTTGTTTGTTTGTTTTGGCAGTGCTCAGGGGCTACTCCTGGCTCTATGCTCAGAAATCGCTCCTGGCAGGCTCAGGGGACCATATGGGATGCCGGGATTCGAACCATGAGAGGCAAACGCCTTATCTCCATGCTATCTCTCCGGCCCTGAGAGTCACATTTTTAAAACTGAAAATACATAAGATGGTACACTGTTTTTAGTTTCAATAAGTTTTTATTGAGAATATTCTGCATGCAAGTATCCACATAGGTCGGGAGGATACAAATAACAACTAATACAACAGAAACTTTAGAACGTTATTATTTATCGATAATGTTAAATTCCATAAAATTTCCCTTACAATGTAGAGAAAATTACATCCTCATAATTACTGACAAAGTCACAAACACTCATGTGAACATTGACCTTGCATTTCCTTGGATAGTTTGAGTAAGTCAGGTTTGTGTGTTGTTTTTAATTTAGGCACGATTTCAGGTTCTCATCGATGAGACATCTCAATTTACTCTTGATAAGATTCATGCTTGAAAATGATGGTTCGCATAAATATGTAGACCCGAACAAGGAAAGAACAGCAAATGCTAGCTTTTTTAGTTGATTATGTGAGTCAGGAATACTATTCCAGGTGTTAAAAATCAACATATCTTCCTTCTCCAGGTCTTTCAAAGCAGACCACTTGTGCTGTAAACTAAGTTTACATTTGTTTCTCCAGTCTTTCTAAATTAGCACAAAGACTTTTAAATTTCAAGCTCCACAGTTCTTTGTTTTTTAAATCCAGAAATTGCATTTCAAAGTTGCCAATGTTGATATTAAAGGGCATGTTGATATTACAGTGGCATCCAGAGGTTTTTTTTAACAAAGGCCAACGTCATTTGCTGTTTCTGAAATCCTGAAACCTCTTGAGAAAAACTTCCCTCATATTTAAAAGTGCTGTTTTAAAATAGATAATGTCAACATCAGAATTATTTTCTTTTTTTTTTTTTTTTTGGTTTTTGGGCCACACCCGGCGGTGCTCAGGGGTTACTCCTGGCTGTCTGCTCAGAAATAGCTCCTGGCAGGCACAGGGGACCATATGGAACACCGGGATTCAAACCAACCACCTTTGGTCCTGGATCGGCTGCTTGCAAGGCAAACGCCGCTGTGCTATCTCTCTGGGCCCAGAATTATTTTCTTGGCAGTGTTTCAAAAGGCTTGGAAAGTGAATCAAATTTTCTCTGTCAAAATCTTGAGCAAAAACAGATAATTTGTTTTCAAACGAAATAACTTATTCTAACATCGAAAAAATTGTGTTTCCTTACCCCGGTAGTTAATGATTAAGCTGATTTAGATGTGAAGTAACATCCACCATGAAATACAGTTTTTGAATCCACTGATCGTTAATTCTGGATAGTGAACACCCTTCTCAAGGAAAATGCTTTGATTTCTGATAATAAGGAAGCAAAACGTTTCCTCTTGATAACCAAAATGTGCTAAAATTTGAAATCCTACAATATGGGGATGAAGCAGGTAAAAGAGAAAAACCTTTTAACAATCTTTATAAGCAAGAACAGTGTTCCAGAGAAAAGTAGTGATTTCACTGAAAGGAAAAAATCTATTGACCCTTTAGTGTGTGCTGCAAGAAACCAAACTAAAATACACACAAAAACAAAAACAGCACTTTGTTAAAAGCATATGATATATCATAAAGGAATTATGATAGGGTGCCTGAAACATTTTAAAAATATTTTTATTTAAGCATATTTGTTACGAAATTATTCATACTTGAGTTTCAGTCATACAACGTACACCACCCTTCACCAGTGCACTTTCCCCACCACCAATGTCCCTTGTTTCCTTCCCCTTCACCCTCCTCTGCCTATGTCAGGGGCAGGCATTTTGCTTTTTTCTCTCTATCTCTCTTTTCCTTTATGACACTGAGGTTTGCAAAATTTCCTTATGACACCATGGTTTGCAATATTGTTAATTAAAGGGTACCATGCATGTCACTTATCCATTTTCAGCATCCAGTTCTTGTCTAGAGTGATATGTTCCATCTATCGATGTCATAATGTACCTTTCTCTATTCTAATTGAACTCACCACTTTTTATGGCAAGCTTCCTATCATGGACTAGTCCTCCTGTCCCTCATCCCTATTTTCTCTAGATATTATTACCATATTGCCATTTATTATTCTTATATGCCACAAATGATTATTCTGTGTCTACACCTCTCCTTCTGACTCATTTTACTCAGAATAATAATCTGATGTGTTGATGTATGTACAGATGGTGCACTGTGCATGACTCATTGTTTTTGTGTAATCACAAGAAACAGAAGTTGCATACCCATACATTGTATCCACTGGATGATAGACTGTATGATAGACTGGATTAAAAAAAAAAAAAAAAACTCCCTGCTGAACTAAACTCTGTGACAGATGACACAGTAAAGAAATTTGTGAAATTCACAATTGTGATCAAATCCATGCTATTTACCACCCTGGGTGAAAGTATGGATGCCCACTACTAGCATCTTCTCCATGAAGAAGTGAAGTGGCTGTTCAGGGGAAGGGTGTTCTCTCGCCTTGTTGGCAAGAGGGAAGAAGTAGTGCAGTTCCTGTGAGAGCAGAACTCTGACTTTTAACAGCCCCAGTTGGACAAGGAATGGGTAGCTAAGCTTGTGTATTTGGCAGACATTGTTCATTTTCTCTATGAACTTAATATTTCTCTGCAGGGGAGTTTCACAAGTAGTTTTTACAGTGAGACATAAGATGGATGTGTTCAAAAAAGAATCTGATTCTGGGATAGCTGTGTCTAAGAAGGAGATATTGAAATGTTTCCACTCTTGCAAAAATTTCTGATTGGCACTTACATTATACAGAAAGTCATAATAAATATGAAAAACAGCATTTAAGGGCAATAGCTCACAACTTTAATCATGAGTACTCTGAGCATGAGAATCCATGGAAAAGAAAACTCTGGGTTGAGAATCCCTTCATGGAAGATGCCCACTCTTGTGCAAAATAAAATATGATTTTTAAGAGGCACTGTATTTCTAAACCCCACCCAACCTGGTCTGAAGAAGCAAGTTAGCAGGAAAGAAATAATAAACCAAGCTAGCCAGGAAAGGATGATCATGGAGTCCACAGCCTTTTACCTTGTACTCTCTGCCTCAAGCCCAAAAAGCTAAAACACCTCTTTACTAAAACCAATTCCCAATACCAGGAGGCTTCTGGTCAAGAGAAAGAGACAAAAGTACATATTCAGTGGACTTTTACATATCAGAGGAAGAGGTTTAAGAAAGGATGCCATTGGGGGAACACCTTGTTTAGGGTTGATACTGGGTATCATCTTACACTCTTGGAGCCAGCCGCAGGGGCTGCACATAGGGCGCCCTGGCACACAGAAGAGCCAAATTAAAAGTGTAAAGAGCCACATGTGGCTCGCGAGCCGCAGGCTGCCGACCACTGATCTAGAGGGCCTTGAGCATCCAGATTCCTTTCCCAAAAGCAAACTAAAATTATGAGCATTGTGGTATAATGGTAAGCTACCTGAAATTGAAAACAAATTACAATAACATACACAATGAATGAGCTCTGTAGCAGGAGTTTTGGGCATACAGTTGCTTAATCCATTGTTATCTGTGGACATAAACATTAGATTATGTTAGTAGGCATAATCAAGTAGAAAATGAGTGGATTAGAATTTTTGTCATGACATCTTAAAGAGCACTGTCTTCTGAGTATAGACTATATTATACAGTTAATATAGCATATTTTATCTTTATATATCTTTATATTTATAGTATAGTATTGCAGTGTGGAACTAGGGCGACCAACCTATATCTCCAAATATCACTGTGGACAAAAAGATCAAGGAATTATTATAGACATAGTAAAATTAAGTCATTAAAATTTTTTTTTTGGTTTTGGGGTCACACCCAGCAGCACCTT
This sequence comes from Suncus etruscus, assembly GCF_024139225.1. NCBI lineage: Eukaryota > Metazoa > Chordata > Mammalia > Eulipotyphla > Soricidae > Suncus > Suncus etruscus. Next base: position 4,124,632 of record NC_064861.1, on the reverse strand, counting down.
ACCTCCATGCTATCTCTCCGGCCCCACATTAAAACTTCTTTTTCTTTTTTTTTTTTTGTTTTTGTTTTTGTTTTTGTTTATTTGGGCTACACCCGGCGGTGCTCAGGGGTTACTCCTGGCTGTCTGCTCAGAAATAGCTCCTGGCAGGCACGGTGGACCATATGGGACACCGGGATTCGAACCAACCACCTTTGGTCCTGGATCAGCTGCTTGCAAGGCAAACACCGCTGTGCTATCTCTCCGGGCCCCACATTAAAACTTCTTTTTTTTTTTTTTTTAACATTAAAACTTCTTATAGGGAGCATTGTAGTGGGAGTTCATGGCTTCCAAATGCATTCTTCATCGATTTCTGTGGATATAAGCATTATAACATTATTATAGATATCTACAAAAAGTTATTACAAAAAGACTGGACACTTGCTCGATCTAAACAGTTGTGTCCATTTATTTTAACTTTTTAAATTCTATTTATCTAGTGATTTATTTTACAAATAAAATAAAAAAAAAAAATAGAATGATCCCAGGGTCCTGGGAAATAGATCAAAGTGCTAGAGCCCAAGGTTTGCAGGCGGACCCACGGCTTCTTTTTTTTTTTTTTTTTTTTTTTGATGGGAGAGTTTAGTCCATTGACCTTTAAAGAAACTAGTTAGGGGCTGGACTGGTGGCACAGTGGTAGAGCATTTGCCTTGCACGTGGCTGACCCAGGATGGATGCAGGTTCGATTCTCAGAATCCCATATGATCCCCCAAGCCTGCCAGGAACATTTTTTGAGCACAGAACCATGAGTAACCCCAGAATGCTTCCTGGTATGGCAAAATAAATAAATAAAAATAAACTGTTGACAGAAAGGGCTGTTGTGCCATCATATTGTGTAGTGTTATTGTTATTACAATTGGGGATTTGGTTCGTGTAATTGCCCTTTGAGTAATTCATTTAGGGTCAGTTTGGTTAGCGCATATATTGCAAGTTCTTTTTTGAGAATTTTTGTTTTTGTTTTTGTTTTTTGTTTTTTGTTTTTCAGGCCGCACCCTTTGATGCTCAGGGCTTACTTCTGGCTAAGCGCTCAGAAATTGCCCCTGGCTTGGGGACCATTTGGGATGACGCTGGGGGATCGAACAGTCCTTCCTTGGCTAGCGCTTGCAAGGCAGACACCTTACCTCTAGCGCCACCTCACCGGATCCTTTTGAGAATATTTTTAATCCTCCCTCCCATGTAAATGAGAGTTTTACTGGGTAGTGGACTCAGATTGAAAGTGCTTTTATTCAATAGTTTAAATATGTCATTCCACTCTTTGCTTTGCCTGGTTTGTTTCATATGGAAGATCTGGTTTGATGCTTATGTTTTTCCTTTATAATACAGGTTTTTCTTTTCCCTTCTCAAAGGAAGAGTCCATCTCTCTCTTTGTTTTTTTGCCATTTGGATTACTAAATGTCTTGGTGTTGTTCTGTTAGAGTTTATTTTGTTTGGCACTCTTTTTGCCTCTTGGATTTGAAAAGAAACCTTTTTCTGAAGGGTGGAGAAGTTCTCTGCTATTATCTCCCTCACTACTTGATGTTCCCTTTCCCATTTTCTTCCCTTTCTGGTATTCCTATAATTCAGAGATTAATTCTCTTGTCTTTGTTCATTAAGCACCTTACATTTTCTTCCAGTATTTTTGTCTCTCCTTTCTTTTAATCACTACTGGCTTGTCATTTGGCTTCAGGTTTTTCTATGCAATTCTCCACCTGTTTAATTCTTCTATTATGATTTGTTAACATTTTTTTTAGTTCCTTAGGTTCCATTTGTATGGATTATCTCTTCTGAAAGAGTTCTTCTTTGAGTTGGTTAAATGATTCATCTATAGATTTCTAAATTTTTCAGATTAATGACTCCTTGATTTCTATTGTAAACCACTAAGTGTTGATTTTAGGTCCTCATATATAAGGGTCAGGTGTTTGGGTAGACTAGAAATTTGCCAGGATTTCTCTCTATATTCCCCACAGTAAATGTCTTCCTTAGCTTCTCCATTGATCTTTGCATTTAGTAGTTTGGTTTAAGGTTGTTTAAGAAAGTGATCTATTGGATTGTTTGTATGAAATGTGGCTCGAGGTATATCTTCTTTGGAGGTTATTTTTCTAAACTAGCAAGGTTGTCTAAGTATGATAAAAATATTGCATGCTAGTTTATTGATTTGTTTAGCAAGGTTTGAGCTATATATATATATATATATATATATATATATATATATATACATATATATATTTTTTTGTGTTCTTTAATTTTTTGGGGTTTTTTTGTCTTTGTTTTTGTTTTTTTGGTTTTTGGGTCACACCCGGTGGTGCTCAGGGGTTCCTCCTGGCTGTCTGCTCAGAAATAGCTCTTGGCAGGCACGGGGGACCATATGGGACACCGGGATTCAAACCAACCACCTTTGGTCCTGGATTGGCTGCTTGCAAGGCAAATGCCGCTGTGCTATCTCTCCGGGCCATATATATATATATATATATATATATATATATATATATATATATATATATATATATATATATATATATATATATATATATATATATATTTTTTTTTTTTTTTAAAGAAAGAAGTAATAGATCCAATCTGCCAGGAACTCTAGGATATAAATTGAAATGACTTTGGTTTGGGAAAAGGAGGGCTGATGGGAAAAGGGGGGATTTTAGTAATGCCACTGGAACCCAGAAGAAGGCTGAGGGAAGGCTGGAATGAAGGCTCTGTTCATGCTTCCTGGAGGGGATTAGGGCTGGAGTTTCCCTAATCCTGCCCACACACATCCTTAATGTCCCCAGGGGACAAAGGATCAGCAATGGCTTTGGGACCCAGAAGGAAGCTGAGAAAAGACACAAAGAGAGAAACCAGTTTGAGTTTGGTGGAAGGGATTAAGACGTGAGGTTCCTTATTCCCTTCCATACACAAATCTAGCTGGCCCCAAAGGGCAGACAATCAGTGATGGCACTGGAACCCAGAAGGAGGCTGAAGGAAGGCTGGAAAGAAGACCTGTTCACACTTGGTCTTGTCTTCCTTTGTATTCTCTTGCCAGCAGCGCTTAAATTTTATATCTGCTCTTGACAAATTTGCAAGACAAAGGAGACATGCTGAATTGAAATGATAACAGATTTTCACCATTTTCATATCTTTTATAAATAGAAGTATAAAATATCAGTATTTTATAAATAAGTATTCTCTTCTGGAAATCATGAATTAATACAAGTCTTTTGCCTGCCCAGGTTCAAATTCCACCGTCTTTCCCCATGGTCTCTATTTAACCATGAAAAAAGTGAAAATATTATTTGAGTAAATGAGGTAGCTTCTTAAATGAGGAGATTATGTTTTCAACATCCCCCTGGCTCTCAACCTTACTCCCCAGCTTGCTGGGACCATGTATAGGATTTCTGCTGCTCATTTTTTTTGGTCCTTGGGCATTTCGTAAATTAATAGATTTCGTTAAAGCTCAGGTTGACTCTGCCACCAAGAAGACTATAGCTGTCCATTACCAATGTCTGGAGGCTCTGGACACTGACTTTATTGACCCCGCTTCTGTTGGGATCTTAAGCCCTGAAGGACCACTTCCCCAGGATGCCCTGCAGCTTGAAAAGCTAATCAGACCATCCTTGTGGTCCTGGCTGCGGAGTTGCCAAAGATGGGAATAGCTCGGTACTATTCAGAGTCAGAGTCACACTCCCGCATATAATTAATGATTGGGCAGAACGAAATTATTTCAGTTTTGAGTACTGACCCTGGAGCCCCATCAGGCAGGCCTAAGACAGGCTTTCCACCCACCTTTTCTATTACACACAGAAGGGGGATATGTCAGAGACTGCCAGAAACCAAACCCTGTTATGGAATTCTGCAGAACAAGCTATTCTGTGTGGCCTGAATGAGTAACCTAAGGCATTAGCTATTAACTAGCCCAAGAGCTCAAAGAAATGCCGCAGCATTCTATCAGCCACACATTCCAGGAAGCTTGAGACATGTTTGAAGCTTTACTATTTTAGGGTGAAAATGGTTCCTGTGTAAAGATAGCATACAAAGTTTATTCATAGGATGCTCCCTGTGGAGACTGTCTGAAATGATGGCTGTTCCATTTTGCTAACTCTCCACCCCCTGTTTAATCGTGCTTAAAAGAGCCTGTACCCTTCAATAAAGCAAGACCTTGATAAGACACTTTACTTGGTCTCTGTCTCTTCCCCCCCCCCCCATTCTCTTTTCAGGCTGGGTCCCCTCTATACACCCATGGAATAACGGAGTCCTTCAGGATGGGACATCATCCCATGGTATTTAAGGATATAATCAAATATAGAAATGCACACTATGCCTATATGTTTATGAATGTAGATTATGCCAATTGAATCACATAAAATATGTGCATATATTTACATTTGTAAATATAAGTATATGTGCCTTCCTAGTAAGACAAGTATCCCTCCTAGGCTTGCTCAGATATATCAGTGATTTTCTGATAACTTATTTTCTTCATCAGTATCACCTTTGCCATATTTGGATATATGCATCTAGGGCTGTGTTTATTATATGAACCTAACCATCCAAATTCTATGTTTTCTTGTTCATTGTTTTCTCTCTAGAGATTGACATTGAGCGCTGTGTGCGAGAATCCATCAACCTTTTCTGCTGGACCCCCAAGAGTGTTACATACAGGCAGCATGCTCAGCCCCCCAAAACAGCCTCCAATGTCAGCACAGGCCGAGGATCTGCACCCTATTTCTCCACAGAGTGTCCAGACCCTCCAAAGACAGAGCTGGTGAGTAGTCACAGCTTGAGCTTTGAGCTCTAAACAAAGATGTGTCTACAGAGTAATGCCACCATCAGATTGGTATTGCTCAGAATATTGTCACTTGTTCTCTTCACTTAGCAAGTTACAAATAGACGATGATATCAGTACAGGCTTTTCAGTACTTCTTTTTATCTTGTAGTTAATAAGTTAGTATTGTTTGAACATTTCTCTCCAGGTAGCAAGTCTTATGTTTTTCTATGCAGCCAGCATATCAATTTATCTCACCAAATAATTACATAAGCAAAGAAAAATGATATAAATAAAGATTGAGTTAATAGAATAAGAATGTGTACTTACTACCTATAGATTGGTTGTAGAGTATTTTAAAAATTATGGGGCCGGCAAGGTGGCACTAGAGGTAAGGTGTCTGCCTTGCAAGCGCTAGCCAAGGAAAGGACCACGGCTCGATCCACCGGCGTCCCATATGGTCCCCCCAAGCCAGGAGCAATTTCTGAGCGCTTAGCCAGGAGTAACCCCTGAGCATCAAACGGGTGTGGCCCGAAAAACCAAAAAAAAAAAAAATTATGTCATTCAAATTTTTCAATTTGCCATTTGAAACACATGACTTGAGGTTTTCAAATATAATATTGCATGCATTTCCTGTATTCTAATATTAATATTAACACATCTTAATTATTTTCATGACTTTTAATTAATATGCAGTACAGTTTTTCAATTGCTTTATTTAAGCACAGTGGTTACAAAAAAAAAATTTTTTTTTTTTTTTTTGGTTTTTGAGCCACACCCGTTTGATGCTCAGGGGTTACTCCTGGCTATACGCTCAGAAATCGCCCCTGGCTTGGGGGGACCATATGGGACGCCGAGGGATCAAACCGCGGTCCGCCCTATGCTAGCGCTTGCAAGGCTACCTTACCTCTAGTGCCACCTTCCCGGCCCCACAAAATTTTTTATTGTTGGATTTTATTCATAGAATGTACACCACCCTTCATATATATGTATATATTCCCCCCCCTCCTTTGACACAGTGATTTGCACCATTACTAATGGAGGGGTGCCTTGCATGTCACTTTCTCCCCTTTCAGCACCCAGTTCTTGGCCATAGTAATCAGTTCCAACTATCGTCATAGCAGAGCCTTCTCTAGTCTTCATGCACTTACTGCTCTTTGTGGAAAGCTTTCTATCCTGGGCTGGACCTCCTGACTCTTATCTCTATTGTCTATGTGTATTATTACCATACTATTTCTTGTTTCTCTTAATTCCCACAAATGAGTAAGATTATTCTGTCTATCCCTTTCCCCGATTCTCGTTTCATTCAGCATAATAATCTCCATGTCCATCCCCATATAAGCAAATTTCATGACTTCATTTTCCTAACAGCTATACCGTATTCCATTGTGTAGATACACCACAGTTTCTTTAGCCACCCATCCGTTGTCAGGCACGTGGATTGTTTATAGATTCTGTCTATTGTAAATAATGCTGCAATGAACATAGGTATATAGAGGGCATTTTTGTATTGTGTTTTTGTGTTCCAAGGTTATATCCTTAGTAGTTGTATTGCTGGATCATATAGGATTCAATTTCTAGCTTTTTGAGGAATGTTTTTGTTTTTCAATTTTTGAAATTTTTGAAATTCCCACCAGCAATAAACAAGAGTCCCTTTTTTCCTGCATCCATACAACACTGGTTGTTCTTTGTTTTGTTTTTTGTTTTTTGTGATGTCTGACAGTTTCTGTGGTATGAGATAGTAACTCACTGTTTTGATTTGCATCTCCCTGATGATTAATGATGTGGAGTATTTTTTAGCCATCTGTATTTTTTCTTTGAGGAAATGCTTGTTTCTTCTACCCATTCATTGACGGGGTTAGATGTTTTTTCTTGTAAAATTCAATTAGTGCCTTGTATATCTTAGATATTAATCCCATATCTGATGGGTATTGGGTGAATAGTTTCTCCTATTACATGGTGGTCTTTGTATCCTAGTCACTGGTTTCCTTTGAGGTGCAGAAGTTTCTCAGTTTACTGTACTCCCAATTGTTTATCTTTGCTTTCACTAGTTTGGACAATGGTGTTTCATCCTTGAAACCTTTATCTTCAGTGTCATAAAGTTTTCTGCCTACTTTTTCCTCTATATACCTCATGGTTTCAGGTCTGATATCAAGGTCTTTAATTTGTTTTGATTTGACCTTTATACATGGTGTAAAGGAGAGGTCTGATTTCATTTTTTTTATGGGGTCGACCAGTTTTCCCAGCACCCTTTATTGAAAAGGTTTCCTGGGGCCGGGAAGGTGGCGCTAGAGGTAAGGTGTCTGCCTTGCAAGCGCTAGCATAGGACGGACCGCGGTTCGATCCCCCGGCGTCCCATATGGTCCCCCCAAGCCAGGGGCGATTTCTGAGCGCATAGTCAGGAGTAACCCCTGAGCGTCAAATGGGTGCGACCCAAAAACCAAAAAAAAAAAAAAAAAAGGTTTCCTTATTCCACTTTGTATTTCTTACTCCTTTATCAAAAATTAATTGTTCATAAACCTGTGGGTCCATCTCTGAATATTCAAGTCTGTTCCAATGATTTATCTTTACTGTGTTTTAGTGACTACTGCTTTATAGTAATGTGTAAAGTTGGGGAAAGTGATTCTTCCTATCTTTTTCTTGCCAAGGATTTCTCTTGCTATTCATGGACTTTTATTTCTTCATATGAATTTCAGAAGTATATGATCCACTTCATTGAAAATGATATGGGAATTTTTATAGAGATTGCATTAAATCTGTACAATTCTTTGGGGAGTGTTGTTATGATTTAAACCCTTCCATTTTCTGTGACCTCATTTATTTCTTGAATCAGAGTTTTGTAATTTTTCACATAGGTCTTTCACCTCTTTATTTAATATTATTCCAAGATACTTGATAATCTGGGACACTATTGTGAATGGGATTTTTAAAAAATCTTTTTCTGGGCCTGGAGAGATAGCTCAGTGGCGTTTGCCTTGCAAGCAGCCGATCCAGGTGGTTGGTTCAAATCCCGGTGTCCCATATGGTCCCCCCGTGCCTGCCAGGAGCTATTTCTGAGCAGACAGCCAGGAGTAACCCTTGAGCACTGCCGGGTGTGACCCAAAAACCAAAAAAAAAAAAATCTTTTTCTTCTCTATTATTATCTGTATAGAAAAGCCATAAATTTTTGCATATTAACTTTGTTTCCCACTGCTTTACTATACAAAGCTATTTTTTCTAGAAGCTATTTTTGTGAAATCTTTAGGATTTTCTAGATACAGTATCATGTCATCTGCAAACAGTGAAAGCTTCACTTCTTCCTTTTCTATATCAATGCCCTTGCTGTTTTTTCTTGCCTAATTACTATGGCAAGTACTTCTAGTACAAATTGAATAGAATCGGTGAGATGGGCCAACCTGACCTTGTGCCAGATCTTAATGAAAATGTTTATAGGGGCCAGAGAGATAGCACAGTGGTAAGGCGTTTGCCTTGCATGCAGAAGGATGGTGGTTCGAATCCCAGCATTCCATATGGTCCCCCGAGCCTGCCGGGGGCGATTTCTGAGCGTAGAGCCAGGAGTAACCCCTGAGTGCTGCCGGGTGTGACCCAAAAACCGAAACCAAAAAAAAAAGAAAATGTTTATAGTCTTTCCTCACTGAGTATAATGCTTGCAATAGGTTTGTAGTAAACGGCTTTGACAATATTGAGGAAAGTTCCTTCAATTAACATCTTTTTGAGAATTTTTAGTATGAATGGGTGCTGGACCTTGTCAACTGCTTTCTCAATGTCTATCAATATGAATACATAGTTTTATATTTTTTTTATTGATATGGTATGTTATATTGATAGACTATGTATGTTAAAACCTTCTTTTCTGCTCTACTTGGTCTACTTGCTCTACTTGGTCATAGTGTATAAGCTTCTTGATGAGTTGTTGGATTTTATCTGCTAGTATTTTGTTGAGGATCTTTGCATTCGTGTTTGTTTATCAAAAATATAGGCCTGTAATTCTCTTTATTTGTAGTGTCTTTGTCTGTTTTTGTATCAGGTATCATTTGCTTCATGAAAATATTTGAGAGTGTTTCTGTTTCTTCATTATTCTGGAAGAGCTTGAGGAGGGTTGGCAGTAGATCCTCTTTAAAGGTTTGAAAGAAGTCACTAGTGAATTCTCTGGACCTAGGCTTTTGTTTTAGGGAAGTCTTTTGATTACCTCCTCAATAATGATAGATCTGTTCATGTTTTCCAAATCATCTTGATTCAGCCTTGGAAGGATGTAGTATCTTTTTCTTCCAGGTTCTCTAGTTTTGTGGCATAAAGTTTCTCAAAGTAATCTCTGATTATTCTTTGAATTTCTGTAGTATCTGTAGTGACATCAACCTTTTATTTCTGATTCTGCCAATGAAGCTTCTCTATCTTCCTTCCTTTTTGTTTTATTATTTAGTTAGTTAGTTAGTTTTTGCTTTTTTGGGCCACATCCTGTGATGTTCAGGGGTTACTCCTGCCTATGAGCTCAGAAATCAGTCCTGGCTTGGGGGACCATATGGAATGCTTGGGATCAAATCAAGGTCCATCCTGAATTGGCTGAATGCAAGGCAAATGCCCTACTCTGTGCTGTCGCTCCAGTCCCCTTTATCTTTTAAGCTTTTATCTTATCAATCTTGTTTATTTTTTCAAAGAACCAACTCTTGCTTTCATTGGTCTTTTGGATTTTGGAGGGTGTCTGGTTCATTAATTTCTGCTTTAAGTTTTTCTTTTTAATAATATTTTTTATTTAAACACCTTGGTTACAAACATGATTGTGGTTGGGTTTCAGTTATATAAGAGGACACCCCCCATCACCAGTGCAACATTCCCACTACCAATGTCGCAAATATCCCTCCTCCCCACCCTGCCCCCACCTGTACTTGCTTTAAGTTTTATTATTTCCTCTGACTGCCTACTTTTAGCTTATTTTGTTGTTCTTTTTCTAATTTTTTATAATAATAATTTTTATTTTGACCAAAGTGGATTACATATCTTTCACAGTAATATTTAAGGTACATATTAATATTGAATTGGGAATTCCCATGATCCATGTTGTCCTCCCTCCACCCCCATTTCCAGCTTGCGTCCCATATCCCCCTCCCTTAACCCCCAGGCTTATAGTATAAGTGGTCCCCTCTGTGTCTGACTTGTTGTAGATTGGGTATGGATTCTTTTGTTGTTGGCTTTGGATTTGGTGTTTAAGTCTGATCATTTTTATTACTACTTGGTGATCGTACAACTGTTTGGTCTTGGTACCCTCCATTATTTCCTCCTCAATTTGAGAGGCAGAACTAGATGGTTCAAGTTATGTGATTCTGTTTGAAGAAAAGAAAAGCAATAAAATGGTGTAAAAATCAAACAAGCTGAAAATGGACGGAGTCCTTAGAGACTCTCTCAACATAAGTTTGAGAGAAGAAAGGGAAAAAGGAAGAGAAACACCACAACAATACAAGAGGGGATAGTATATGGGAGGGGCTATATACACTATAGTCATAGGTTGTTTACAGTTAAGGTTTGGCTCTCATGGAGGAGTCATATCTCTATGTGCTCATGCCCACATAGAAACATACAATAGTTAGCTTAGGTATAACTTAAGAAAAAGAGGAGGGGGAAGCAAGAAATAAGATGAGAACAGAAAAATAGGTAAATATAGTTCAAGTAAGGTAAAAATACTAATATCAACTAAGAGAAATTGGGCCGATGTGTCGAAGCTGGGAGGTTTCTCAATTTCTAGGGATTTTGTTAGTGATGGGGCTGGGTTTCCCTGAATGAGGGTTTCAGGATTAGGTGATGACTGGAGCAATTTTGGATTACACATAGGTTTCGCATCTCGAGTACTAAACAATGTGTTAGTGAGGTCTATCTATATAGGTGGTTACCCTATGTAGTATTGTCCGTAGCACCTTATGTATCAAATTCCCTTTCCAAAAGAGGAAGTAGCAGTGTAGTTTTTATTTGACGTAGATTGAGTTGATGATAATGAGGAAGAAAAGGGAGAAAGAAAGTAGAGAAGAAAAGAGAAAGGGAATGTTAGTTTGCTTAAATGTGTTCGATGAGTAGGTCCTATAATAAGTCTGTGGGTCACAGTTGCCTGCTTCAGTGGTCTGGCTGGTCACATGCTTCTGGTACTAATTGAGGCATAACCTAGAGATAAAGGGTATGTTAAAAGTGTTTTATGTTAAAAAGTGTTTTATCAAGACATTTTCATAATGCAAACAGTATGGTATGTAGTGTGACTGAGCACCGAGGTGTCAACTTAGGTTGTCCACCCTTTGTATCCAAGAACCCGGCCTCCCAAGGTGCCTAGAATGTGGCTGCGAATTGGCACCCCCGGAGTGCTCCCCCTTTTTTTAATTTTTAAGCTGTGCCATTAGGTTATTCATGTGGGGCTTTTCTTCCTTTGTGATGAATGCTTATAAAGTCGTGAATTTCCTTTTAATACTGTTTGTGCTATGTCCCACAGATTCGGATAATTCATGTCTTCATTCTCATCTGTTTCCAGGATTTTTTTTTATTTCCTCTAACCCACTGGTTGTTCAGTAGTGAGCTGTTTAATTTTCAGGTTTTAAAATTATGCCTCCTTCTCTGTAAACCTCTATTTTTAGTGCATTCTTGTCTAAGAAGATAATAGAAACAATTTTTATACACTTTATCTTGTAGGTCTTTGTTTTATGGCCCAGCATGTGGTATATCTTGGAGAATGTTCCAAAAACATTGGAGAAGAATGTGTATCTAATTTTATGCTGATGAAGACATATATATGTATATATACTGTGTGTGTTGTGTGTGTGTGTGTGTGTACACTAAGTCACTCTTCTATTTCTTTCTTCAGAGCCAGTACATTTTTGTTAAGTTTTAGCCTGGTTGACCTATCAAGGGATGACAGGACAGTCCTGAAGTCTCCCACCATTATTGTGTTGCTATTAATATCTCTCTTCAAGTATATCAGCATTGTTTTAAGTATTTTGCTGTTTTATAATTGAGTGCATATATGTTTAGAATTGTGATTTCTTCATCTTGTACATATCATTTGATTAGTAATATATACTCATCTCTGTCTTTTATAAATATTTTATGTCTAAAGTCTGTGTTGTCTGATATTAGTATGGCTAATACAGCTTTTTTAGGGAGTTGTTTGCTTGAATGCATGTACTCCAACCTTTGATTTTGAGTCTATGTTTGCTCTGATTATTTAGATATGTTTCTTAAAGGCAGCAAAATGTTGGGTTCAGTTTTCTGACATAATTTTTTTACTCTGTGTCTCTTAACTGGGGCATTGACATTGAAAGAGATGGTTTTCATTTAAATGTCCTTTTTTTTTTTAATTTTTATTTTGGTCATAATGGGTTACATATCTTTCACAGTAGTATTTTAGGTAGATATTAACATTGAATCAGGGGAATACCCATCACCAAATTTGTCCTCCCCCCATCCCCGTTCCCTTCCTGCAACCATATCCCCCACCATCACTCCCCGGGCTGCTAGAGTAGGTGGTCCCCTCTTTGTCTAGCTTACTATTAGTGATCATATATCTGGTCCTGGTATCCTCTCTTGTTTCCCCCTTTTTGAGAGATGGAGCTCAATAATTCGAGTTATGTGGTTTTGTTTGAAGGAAAGAAAAGCAATAGCATGGAGTAAAAAATAAGAAAAAATTAAAAAATCAAATAAATCAAATAAGCTAAAAATAGTGGAGTCCTTCTAGAGGCTTTCAATCTCAGTTTGAGCGAGGACATGAAAAAGTTCATTGAAACACCACATCAATACAGAAAGAAATATCAAATTAAATATCCAGTGAGCACTACAGCAATAAAGACAAGCACCACACAATAGTCTCGGTTCTGAAATAAAGCCATGCCGGAGTACAAAAAGAAAGAGAAAGAGAAAATAAAATAAAATAAAATAAAATAAAATAGGAGACATCAACTTCAATATCTATACCAAAATAAAGACGTCTATAAAAATCGATCAATCAATAAATTTATATGTGGAAAAATGATTATTTTGTGCCTTTTTTTTCTTTTTCTCCCTGCATAGGCACAGTAACTATTGGGAATATTATAGAGGGAATTCCCTTAGCCTAGGAGATACAGGGTTTCTCCACCCCTAAAATATACTGTCATGGGATTAACAATAGACTCCTTGCACGATCATTTTCTCTCCCCTCGGTGCTTTCGTGGTGTATGGAAGACTTCTGCTTCCTCTTGGATGGTAAAATCAGAACTCTGTATCTAGAGATCTTGGTGACTGTGCAGCTCAAGGAATGGAGCTTATGATGAAGTCTTTCTTTGTGGTTCTAGCAGTTCTGCTTCTTCAGTGTCGTTTTAATCCATCTTCTGTAGTTGGTGATCTTGGCCATTATGTTGTTCCTAGGATGGAGCTTGGGATAAAGTCTTTCATTATGTTTCCAGAAGACCTGTTCAGTTGCCGTTGTCTCAGTCAGACCTCTGGAATTGGAGATCTTGTTTTTGGTTTTTGGTTTTTGGACCACACCCAGTGACTCTCAGGGGTTACTCCTGGCTATGTGCTCAGAAATCGCTCTTGGCTTGGGGGACCATATGGGACACCGGAGGATCAAATCACAGCTCGTCTTAGGTTAGCGCTTGCAAAGCAAACTTGCACCACCTCTTCGGCCCAAGTGTCATATTTTTGTAGGAGCTTGGTGTGTTTTCCCAATAAACACACCGAGCTCTTATAAAAATATGACACTTCGTTGTTTTGTGCATGTGTGGTGCCTACCATTACTGTTGGAGTCCTCACTGGATAATGGACACTTTTTTTTGTTTTTGTTTTGTTTTTTGTTTTTTTGTTTTTTTTGTTTTTGTACTGATGGAATGTTTCATTTTCTTTTTTCTCCATCGCCCCCCAAATCGATGATGAGAGCCTATAGAAGGACTCTGCCCACTCTTGGAGTATTAGACTTTCACCCCAGTTTACTACTTTTCTCTTCTTCAGACCAAACCACGCAAACTTAACTAGCTAGGCCTGCCTCCCGGGTAGAGGGGGAAATTAGGGAGACACCTAGACCAATTAGATGCAAGACTACTATGTGGTGGGATAGGTACATAGGGGACCACATATTCTAGCAGCCCTGGGGGTGAGGGAGGTGGATATGGGAGATAGGACAAAAAACGGAGGTGAAAGGAGGACAATTTGGTGATGGGAATCCCCCCTGATGTTATGTAAATATTTAACTAAAATATTATTGTCAACATGTAAACCACTATAATCAAAATAAAAATTATAAAAAAAAAATATGACACTTCGGGGCCGGTGAGGTGGTTCTAGAGGTAAGGTGTCTTCCTTGCAAGCGCTAGCCAAGGAAGGGCACGGTTCGAATCCCAGGTGTCCCATATGGTCCCCCCAGGCCAGGGACAATTTCTGAGCCCTTAGCCAGGAGAAATCCCTGCACATCAAACAGGTGTGGCCTGAAAACCAAAAAGAAAAAAGAAAAAAAGAAAATATGACACTTAAAGTAGACCCCTCAGCTCTTCTTTTAAGGTTGATTTGAATCTGTAAAGTTTCTGAGCTGTCGATTATCTGTGATGCTGTTATCTTTGGGCCACACCCGTTTGACGCTCAGGGGTTACTCCTGGCTAAGCGCTCAGAAATCGCCCAGGCTTGGGGGGACCATATGGGGCGCCGGGGGATCGAACCGCGGTCCTTCTTTGGCTAGCGCTTGCAAGGCAGACACCTTGCCTCCAGCGCCACCTACCCGGCCCCATGGATAAGTATTCTTGGTGAAGCATTAATTACATTTTTTGTTACTATATCTCACCACTGCCTTCAGGCTTTGAGATTTGCTTGTGATAAATTTGTTGTAAATCTTAAGGGTACTTTGTATGTATTTTTCCTTTTTTATCTTTCTGCTTTCGGTATTTATCCCTATCTGGGGGCCTCATCATTGTTTCTAGGATGTGCCTTGGGGTGCTTTGCTTTGGATTTCTTTTAGCTGGTACTCTTCAGACATGCAGGATTTGACTACATACACTCTTTAGTTCTGGGAAATTCTCAGCAGTGATGCCCTTGACTGTGATTCTTCATGAAGGTTTTCTTCTTGAGTCTCAGGAACTCCAATAATTCTTAATTTGTTTCTGTTGAATTTATCCCAAAGTTCTATTGTTGTCTGTTCACTTTCTTTGAAACCCTTTTCCAACCTTTTCTTTGTGTGGAGGTGTTGTGTAGCTCATCTTCAAACTCATTGATTCTGTCCTCAGCAGCTGTTATTTTGTTAGTGAGGCTTTCCAGTGAGTTTCTCATTTCGCCTACCCAGTTTTTCAACCCTGATAATTCAGTTTTAAATTTCCTTCTTTCTACTTTCATATCCTCTTGAGTTTTATTTGTGGTTTGTTCAGTTTGTTTCATAGATTCTTTTGAGTTCTTTGAACATCCTCCAATTTTTCTCTCTAAAGTCCTTTCAGAGAGGCTATATAGGTGGCTGATGTTAAGTTTTCAGAACTAACATTTTCATTCTCTTAGCATGGTGATATTCTGCATTGTTTTACCATTGTGACTTTTGCAGTGTGCTGTTTTCTACGTGTTGTGCTGGGGTTCATTGATGAGGCCACACTCCTCTAGTTTTGTCCATTTGTGTAAGGTACACTCACCTGCACCATCAGCCATAGGGTCCAGCAGCAGAAAGTTAGGCTTTGTCCCTTTTGGCAGGGTGTATTCACCAGTGCCATGAGTCACCAGTAGAGAGTTTTTTTTTTTTAAAGATGTCTTTATCCACTTAGTAGGATAGCCTTTAGTTTATCAACAGAAATATTTCTGTGGTAAGTAAATGTTATTTTATGTATAATAAATAAATTATAAAACTATACTTATTTGGTAATTAGGTAGTTTTCGTATGGCCACTATTTTCATTCCTTGGTATCGTTTTGATTATTTTGGCCTTCACGAATATGTAAGGATGTGTTTGTTTTTACATTTTCTTGTCGAGATAAAGTTAAAGGTAATTATAAACAAGATCCTAATGATGGGCTGTAAGGCAGTTTAGTAATTATAATCTCTGTTTCCAGAAATGTATTTAATAACGAGGGAAATGGTTACCCAAATATGTATGTGAAAATTATAAAAAGCTATTTCAAAGCATTCCAATATGAAGGATAGTAGAATGGAGATCTATCCTGATCAATAATTATTTGTAGTTGTACTAAATAGACTAGGCCTCCTCAGGAAAAGTACATTCTCAAATGCTGGAAGTCTTCCAGTCAAGATACTATGTCTAATAGATTTTTAAATGCATAAAGATCCAATTATCAGGTAAGTATTGTCCTAACTGACCTATATAGTCTGATAACTTTGAAGTTTTAGGATTCAGCAATTCTATGTACAAATCTGCCATAGCTACCTTCTTTCCAGTTTTTAAGATGTTTCTTTTCCATTGCTGAAAGCATTAGGATTCAGCATCAGAGTAGAACCTTTGTCAGGTGAATAGATTTTAGGAGACTCTAGTGGCTAGAATGAAGAGAATTATGAGTAAGCAAAGATATTATTAAATAAGGCTGATATGAAAGTTTGGGGAAGTGCAATAACAGTAAAAGTATTAGGGAAGTAATAATTGCTAAACATTTATTGTCTGTTTAGAATTTTTTAGGTTTTTTAAGATAGATAAGAATGTTACTGAATTCAGCACATGAGCATGTGCTGAAAGTCAAGTCACCCTGAATTATAAAAGAGATGTGAAACAGGGGCCGGGCGGTGGCGCTAGAGGTAAGGTGCCTGCCTTGCCTGCGCTAGCCTAGGACAGACCGCGGTTCGATCCCCCGGCGTCCCATATGGTCCCCCAAGCCAGGAGTGACTTCTGAGCCCATAGCCAGGAGTAACCCCTGAGCGTCAAATGGGTGTGGCCCAAAACAAAACAAAACAAAAAAAAGAGATGTGAAACATACTCAGGAAGAGACCATTGGCTTCTACCACTAGTAAATAGTACTACAAAGATGAACCCCAGATCATTAATAATATTTCAGGATGTTTTTTTTTCTTTAAACATGATTACAAACATAACTATAATTGTGTTTCAATCACAAAATGAACACCTCACTTTACCAGTGCAACATTCCCACCACCAGTACTCCCATCTTCCTCCACCCACACCCCTTGCCTGTATTTGAGACAGGCATTCTACTTTTCTCACTCATTAACATTGTCATGGTAGTTGTTAGTGTTCTAACTGTACTCACCCCTCCTTGAGCTTCATTAGCTTCATTATTACAATGTCTTTTATTTTTCTTAAAACCCATACATAAGGGGCCGGAGAGATAGCATGGAGGTAGGGTGTTTGCCTTTCATGCAGAAGGATGGTGGTTCAAATCCTGGCATCCCATATGGTCCCCCATGCTTGCTAGGGGTGATTTTCTGAGCATTAAGCCAGGAGTAACCCCTGAGCGCGGCCTCTCTCTCCCTCTGACTTATTTCACTCAGCATAATAGTTTCCATGTACATCCATGTATAGGAAAATTTCATGACTTCATCTCTCCTGGTGGCTGCATAATATTTCATTGTGTATATGTACCACAGTTTCTTTAGCCATTCATCTTGGTTGTTTCCAGAGTCTGGCTATTGTATATAGTGCTGCGATGATCATAGGTGTGAGGAAGGGATTTTTGTATTGCATTTTTGTGTTCCTAGGGTATATCCCTAGGTCAGGATGTGTTTCTTATGTTGAAGTACAATTAACAAACAATGCATTTTTCAACAGGTGAGATTCTGTTGGCTTTAGATTTTAGCATATTTATCCTGCAGTGGTCACTGTCACCACAATCTAATTTCAGAAATGCCAATAATCTCCACAAAGGATCCTCTATCCCTCTTAGAGGAGTATTCAACAAACAGAAGAGATTTAGTCTGATTATGTACATTGATTTATTTCCCTGCTCCTTCAAAGCAAAAGCTCCTCCATTTTCAACACCCCTTAGAGAGTGTTGCACTGGTTAAAACTGATCAACTCACATAGACATCCTTGCCCCCCACCACAGTCCACAGCTCACATTGGTGTTTTTTTTTATGGTTTTTTATTTACTTTCTGTGGGTTTGAGCAAAGTAGAAATGATATGTACCTACCATTATCATTATCATAGTGCACCTCTTGGATGTTCATTTATATAACAATCAAATATCTGCTTAGATAAACATACATTTATAGGTTTTTCTGTCCAGCTATTATTTACAACCTTTATTCTTTTCCTTCCTTTTCTGTTGTGGTCATTGTTGCAGTGGCGGGGCAACACACCACATGCTGTGTTTTGGGGCTTACTTTGCCTGTGGCTCTTGTCAGGCTCACACACTTTGGCCATGTGAGCAACTAAACATGTTGCTCACAGGTTTAGTTGCAGTGTGCTGGGCATACAGGTTGTGTCATGGGCTGTTGGAGTAACTGATTTTTACCCTAATCAGGATAATTTCTTCTTTGCATGTGCTTGCCCCACCCAGAGAGGAAGAACTTCTGGAATGGCTGTGGGGGTGGTCCTGCTCTTTCCAATAAAAGTTAAAGAGGTTTTGGTTCCACAGCTTTTCCCTGCTTGCAGCTAGCTTGTGGTGCAAGTTCCTGAACCTGTTTTATCTCCCTAACCTGGTGTAGATTATATCTGTGTTAGCTTTGCTTCCAGACCTGCATTTCCTAACACACCAACCCCCAGGATTGGGGTATGAGGCTTCCTCTACAATGACCATAGGCCCCATAAGGATTGTACCCAAACCAGATACCACCAAGATAAAGCAATCTTCCCTATCCGTAGTTGTTAAAAGGCCTTGTTCCTTTTTAATTTAACAAGTTCAAAGAATCCATGATTCCCATAGTTCTGTTTGTGGGCATGAGCTTAATTATAATGCCTACCTTGGAGGGTTGTTTCAGAAATAGAAAAGCAAAGTATCTAATTCTGCATCTGATATATAATAAGCACTGAGAAGGTGGTAATAATAACCATCACCCCCTTAGTAACTGGAGGGTAAAAACTTCTTCTTTGAAAAATAACCAAAAACCTTTCTGTTGCCTATTTCTGAAAACCATGTCCTTCTTTTTATATAGTATTTAAGTACTGTGGTTACAAAAGTGTTCATAATTGGATTTCAGTCATCAAATATGCACCACCCTTCACCAGTATAACTTTTCTACCACAGGTGTTCCTCATTTCCCTCCTCCTCAACCCTTGTCTGTCTTCGGGACAGTTATTCTATTTCTTTATCTCACTATCATTGTCACAGTAGTTGTTGTGCAGTTATTTCTCTAACTACGTTTACCACTACTTGTTGTAAGCTTTGTTTCATGGGCTGGTTCTTCCGGCCCACAAGTCTGTTGTCTCTGAGTATGTTTTTTATTTTTCTTAAAGCTCACAGATGAGTGAAACTATTCTGTGTCTATTTCTTTCTGGCTCATTTCACTCAGCATGATACTCCATAACCATCCAAGTATAGGCAAATGTCATGGCTTCATTTTTCCTAACAGCATATTCGGCATGTGGTAAAAACCATGTCTTGAAAGGTGCTGGTTCTTTGTTTTCCTTCCTGTGAGAGCCAGTTGCTGTCCCTGTCCATCAAGAGGCCAAACACAGTCAGACATCCTGCTGCAGCTCATTGGTCATTTCAGGCCAAAGTTTCCCTCTGACCTTTATTTTCACATTTTGAGACTGTGTTGATCCTGAAATTGCTCAAGAATTGCCAAAAGACTTATTTCATCTAATGCCAATGCCCTTCTCTTCTGGGATGTTTTTTCTTCACCTTGAATGCTCTACCCAAGAATTCTGACCACAGCTTATTTATTGAGCAATTATGTAATTATGTATATAAATATAGGCAGATAACTAACAAGTAGAATAAAGTGGATTTTTTTTGGTTTTGTTTTTGAGTCATACCCAGCAGTGCTCAGGGGTTACTCCTGGCTCTATGCTCAGAAATCACTCCTGGCAGGCTCGGGGGACCATATGGGATGCCAGGATCCGAACCACCAACCTTCTGCATGAAAGGCAAATGCCTTATCTTCATGCTATCTCTCCGGCCCCAATAAAGTGGATTTTTAATTGAATGTTTTGGGAAAAGTCTGTGGTCAACAGTAGAGTCCCTTGTTAAACTTTAATTGCTACATTAATTTTATGGGTGGCTGGCACAACCAGTAAAATCTATTAAGTTCTGATTACAAACACATCTACTAACCTGGGATTTTACTAAAAAAAATGTAAAGAGATAAAGTATACTAACTGTATGTACTTTTTCATAAACTAGCCAAAACTTTTGTTGAAGTGACACCTATTTAGAGTATACTTTTTATAGATTAAATGAGTAATGTAGATTTAAAAAGTCTATCAACTACAATTTTATTTTAATTTGGGGTAATTTTGAAAAGCCATGTATCAGTTCTAGTCCACAAAATGTTCTCAAGTAACACCACTGCTTTTTATAGCTTAAATAATTTTAAAATATTACAGTCAATTATAGTTTACAGGCACTTGAGTAAATCACTTATCTCTCAACAAATCTGTAGCATTTTAATTCCATTTTGAAAGGATTGAAGAAACTTAACAGATTTCTTCTTTTTTTTTTTTTTTTTTTTTTTGGTTTTTTTTTTTGGTTTTTGGGCCACACCCGGTGACGCTCAGGGGTTACTCCTGGCTATGCGCTCAGAAGTCGCTCCTGGCTTGGGGGACCATATGGGACACCGGGGGATCGAACCTTGGTCCATCCAAGGCTAGCGCAGGCAAGGCACCTTACCTCTAGCGCCACTGCCCGGCCCCGTTTTTTTTTCTTTTTTTTTTTTTCTTTTTTTTTTTCAGATTTCTTAATGAAGGCTAACTTTAAGTCTTCATTTTTCTGCAGCAGTATAAATACTAGTTTTCTTCCTCTTTATTCATTGCAATGTGTGTATGTGTGTGTGTGTATATATATATATTTATGATTTCATCTTCTCTAAGGTCATTCTCAAGTGTTTTTCAATTTTCTTCTATTTCACAAGTACATATATGTATTTATATTCAAGTAAATTCTTTCCCCTTAGTAACTTGAAATGTTTTATAGTAAGGTTTTTCTCACAAAAATCTATGAAAATTAGAATGTGAGTCCAAAGGTGGACTAAATATTGTCTGGTGAAATGACTCGGGAAGTTGGTAAGACAGAGCCACAAGGTAGCGTTGATTGTACCTATTGTCTCCACTGTTTATATTATGACCCCTTATCTAATGATCTCCCACAAAGCCCCTGTAGTTTGAGCTACTTGAAGTAGGTGCCATTTGAGTGCAAGATGATTAGAAACCCTTCGCTGAATAGAAGCTAATATGTGTTAGTCTCAAAAAAAAAAATAACAATACTAACTCACAGACTCAGAACAATGGTAGTGGTTGTTGGCAGAAGAGATAAAGGTGCGTAGGAAGCATGCTTTGAAAGATCATTTTAATAACGAGAGGAAACTGGGCTGGTGGTGGTGAGTGCAGTGAGTCTAATCTATGCACAGAAAGGTGAAACAATACTCAGGAACTTTTGGAAGCCAAAGAGAAGTCAAGTTTTTTAATAGAAAACATTTGTCAACCCTTTTGTGAAGGTAAGTGAAACAAGTTTGATAGAAATTTGTGTGGGGTTTTTTGTTTGTTTTTTTTTTGTTTTTGTTTTGTTTTGGGGCCACACCTAGTGATGCTGAGGGGTTACTCCTGGCTTGAGGGACCATATGGGACACTGGGGGACCAAGCCACAGTCCATCCTAGGTCAGCCGTGTGCAAGGCAAACGCCCTACTACTGCGCCACCACTTCGGCCCCATATTTGTGTATTTTAAAGTTTGTTTTTTTCCCTAATATTTACAGACCACCCTTAGCTCAAAAGTAAACCCCCCAATTCCATCAAAAGCAATAAGGAGTTGAATTTGGGGATTAAAAGGACCCAGGTTACTATGTAAAAAGCATGAATTTTTCTCCTGTAGTGCAAGTTTAGAGAAGGAGAGGGCTAAGTCCGAAACAGACATTGTAAGAATCTTATATTAGACTTCGAAGCTAGCATTGATATCATAGCTCAAACTCCCATAAAAATTAGGTGAATCAGCAATCAAATGGTCAAATACCTTGATAATATTTTATATTATATGTGCTTTTTTTTTTCATTCTTATGTAAGTTTCAGTCATGCTAGTTGTTAGTGTAGTTATTTCCTAACAGCATTCACCACTCTTTGTGGTGAGCTTCAAATTGTGAGCCAGTTCTTCTGGCCCTTCCAGCCCTTAACTCCATTATCTCTGGACCTTATTACAGTAATGTCTTTAATTTTTCTTAAAAACCATAGATGAGTGAGGCTATTCTGTGAAATAAGTCAAAGGGAGAGAAAAATTACCTTTTTAAATATGCAAGTAATGCCAAACAACATAAAATTTATTTTCAATTACTGTTTTTTCACAACTTAAGTGATAATGAAAATATTCAAAGTATTATGCATATATAATATCAAAGTTTAATTATATTCATAGCAGGAGGTCAAAACATTAGTTTTACAAGTGAGCATTTGCTTTAAAATGATATAAATGTATTTTGCCTTAGAATGTATTTAATGCATTCTTTGTATACATGTCTATTAATAAAATATGCTTAGTGTTCAAGTTATTTGCTTTCTTGGTGGTAAAGAAAAGCATTAAATGTTTGACTCAAGGAAAGACCAGCAATTGACTTAATTCACTGAGAAGCTCATTTCTTTTAGAATGTACATGAGATACTATCGAATTTTTTAAGCATGTGTGTGAGAATTCATGGAACCATTTGAAAATTTTTTATCTTGAGGTTCTTCTATTTATATTAGATTCTCCTTCCTTCAACCTTCCATGAGACTAGCTTTCCATATGAAAAGCAATAGGAGGAAATAAAATACCAGAAAAAAACTCAATGGGATCCTGAAAGGAGAGAGAGCAAAATTTACCAGTGCTCAGGGAGGCTGGTGACTTTCCTGAATCTATGATCTACTGCAGGTACCCAAGCCAGCTCAGACAAGCTGGGGTGGTGGCTGACCAGCATCTGGTGTCCCATCTCATCACCATTCTCCATGAGTAGCTGCATCATCACAATGAACTATTGCTGTTAAATGTTTCTAGTGCTGGTAAATCAAAGAGCTGCTCAGATATAGGTGACTCATATAGGGGCTACCATGTTGAAAATTAGCTTCAGTGAAAAAGAAACTTGGGATGCGGGAGAATAAAACAAAATCACACAGTCAAGGGAACACTTGGGCTAGGAAAAATGTCAATGCTGAGCATTAGACTATAATTTCCCAGATGGAAGGTTAATTTTTGTCACACAGCTATGAAAGATAATAGTCACTACAACTATTTCTCCTGCTGGTAGAGGTACAAAATCTATGTAGTTGGTTTCCAGTTTGTTACAGGCCTTCTCTTTCTCACCACCGAAATCCCCCTCCCTGGAGCTCCTGGGTAATCTGTGAAATTACTAGAAGCCTTTCACCAGCCTCTTCTTTCATCTCCTGCCCTGCCTCATGACTCAATGCCTTCATTGTTCCTGAGTGGAAGTGTGTCTGTTCTGGAAGGTGAATGCCAAAGTGAGAGTGGGCTTGGTGAGCCAGCCTGGCATGTTTTTTCTTGCCCTCATTCTAAGATTAATTTTTTCCCTTTATCAAAGATCCTATTCCGGTAAACTCTTTAAACATTAAACAGAACTACTGGAAGGCAATTGGGCATTGTAATTTAGTGTTTTGACCATAAAATTAAGAAAAAGGTGTGCCAGAGAGATAGCATGGAGGCAAGGCATTTGCCTTTCATGCAGAAGGACGGTGGTTCGAATCCCAGCATCCCATATGGTTCCTTGTGCCTACCAGGGGTGATTTCTGAGCTTTGAGCCAGGAGGAACCCCTGAACGTTGCCACGTGTGACCCAAGGGGGAAAAATAAAAAAGAAAAGAAAAAGGCTAGAAATTTCTTGGACTTATCAAGTGAGATATATCACAGCACCTTATCATCTCCAGTGAGCTATTATTTTGGTTTGGTTTTGTCATTAATTCTAGTGATTCCATTTCAGCATGAATTTTAGAAATCACTAGAATTACACATGTTATTTTCATCTCCAGAAAATGTAGCCAGACTAATAAGAAAGCATATCAGAAACTTTAGGTCTTCTGAATTTAATGAAATTGTGATGTGGCCTGCTATATGATGATAAACTTTTTATTACTACATTAGATTTTTCTGTTTGGTCCAATATACTTTTGATCATGTTTACATTATTTTGAGGGCACATAAGATAACAGTGAGAACTTCATAGGATTATTTTATATGTTGTCTTTCAGTCTTTGAGTTTTGAGACTTATGAGTCTTGTAGTGTTTTTACAGATTCAGTCCCAGGTTTTAAGTTCTTAAGCTTGTATATCACTAACTCCCATGTGACAGAAAGGCTCTGTGTGTTTGAAATTTATTGAATAGTTACCATGTTTCAAATTTGTAATACAGCTTTCGGGCTACAGGATTTTCGGGGGATCTGAGCCTGAGGCACCACCGCAAAGAGGGTGGGGAGGGTGCCGTTTCCCCCATTAAATAAAATTGCTGAACCCGAAAAAGAAAAATTTGTAATGTAGCTATACTCAATATTTCAAGTTTCTACTTTCAAAAGTATAAAATGTTTTTGTCTGCGGATCAATTTCAAGGATTTTTAAGTGGAAATAGCACAGGCAATATTTTCAGGATCACTATTCAGTGAAATTGTAAAGTAGTAAAACTAAAAAACAAAATTCTTTCACTACCTAGAAATTAAAAGTAAAGAGGCCAATGAAATACAAATTAGGTTACCATTATTTTTGTTTGTTTGGGGACCATACCTGGCAATGTTCAGGGGTTTCTCCTGGCTCTGCACTCAGGAAGCACTGTTGGTGGTACTTAGGAAACCATGTGGGATGCCAGGGATTATTGAACCCAGGTCAGCCACGTGTGAGGCTAGCTCCCTACCCACTACCCACTGTACTCCAGCTCCAGTCACCATTTTTCTTAACTTATCAGGTAGGAAAAATGTTCCAAATGTAAGTTGAAAAAATATAAAGAGTAATATGAGAATGTGAGTTACTCAGTAAAGATCAAGTATTACTCTTCTATCCCCTTCAACAGTCTCAAAGTCACCCTAATAAAGTTCTGTGGGAAATCAGAATAACAGTGCATATTGGGCCGGAGCAGTAGCACAGCTACATTGCACACGGCTGACCCAGGACAGACCTCAATTTGATCCCCGGTGTCCCATATGGTCCCCCAAGCCAGGGCCGATTTCTGAGCACATAGCCAGGAGTAACCTCAGAGCATGCACACATACACACACACAAAAATAACAGAAATGACAGTGCATATTGACAAAACTGGCCATCCTTGTTCTTCCAGTGCAGGTTCAACTTTGGAAAAGAGTATGTTCACCGAGAAGGGCTTGCGAAATTTTCCCCTGCATCTCTGTGGTGTTTCTCCAGAAGGGTCTGGCAGGTTCGCAGTGCAGGGGCTTACAGTAATGCCAGTTCAGTTCCAAAGGAGTTGAAAATAGTTGAACAGTTAGAATCCATTGCAGTGAAATTCAAGGACTTTCTACCTACACATGCCTGAAATGAAACCTTAAATAACACAGTGTAGTTTTTCCAAACACACAGTGAGCACTCTTTCCTTTGACCTTTCTTGAGAACCTTTCTCCCTAACAGCCATCGGATTTTCATCAGGCAGTGTGTGATTCTATTTTACCTTTGCTACATTCCACTTCACTGAGCTTATCCTCCACTCTGTGGTAAACATTTTGCAGGGAAAACATGAATTTCTGTTTGTAAACTTATGTACACTGTTGAAGAAAGTGAGGCAGACCAGGGAGGTTCATGCTTACAAAACTCAACTCAGTGAATTTTGTCGGTCCTGCCTTTTCATTTATGACAAACCCTTACACTGAAAATAACTCTGCTCTGGGAAGGGAAGCAAGAAATGTTTTGCTGTGTTGAAAGAAGGTACCTGCAACAGTACGAGTGTGAGACCTGCCTGAGGTCAAGGAAGTCTGGCTTCCTTTGTAGAGTTGATCCTTGGCAGGATTACCTTGACCCTCTCCCCTGGAAGGCTGATTGCTT
Source organism: Suncus etruscus (assembly GCF_024139225.1). Classification (NCBI taxonomy): domain Eukaryota; kingdom Metazoa; phylum Chordata; class Mammalia; order Eulipotyphla; family Soricidae; genus Suncus; species Suncus etruscus. The sequence goes on along the minus strand of NC_064861.1, from coordinate 4,098,821 downwards.
GTTTACCTCACTCCCAATTATTTTTTTTTTTTTTTTGCCAGGGCTTATAGCCTACACCAGCTCTTGCTCAGAGGTTCATGTTGTTCCGGGACCCCAGCTTTGGAAGCCCTGCATTCAAGAATAGCTTGTCTTTCACCTTCTGGAGCTATTTCCCTGATGGCCAGAGTTTGAGATTTTGTCTATTATTCACACCTGAAAAGCTGCTAAATATTCTTGGGCAAATTTTTAAGTTCTTGATGATAAATGTCCTCACATCCTTTAAAAAAAAAAAGGGGGGGGGTTATAGGGTAGGAGCATGGTGCTTGCCTTGTATGTGACATACCTGAGTTTAAGTCCCCAACTTTTCAGGGCTCAGGGTCTTCTTGAGCCCTGCCCTGAGCCCTTCCAGGAGTAATTTCTGAGCAAAGAGCCGGAAGTAAGAATCAATGGATGTGGGATGAGAGATAGCACAGCGGGCGTTTGCCTTGCAAGCAGCCGATCCAGGACCAAAGGTGGTTGGTTCGAATCCCGGTGTCCCATATGGTCCCCCGTGCCTGCCGGGAGCTATTTCTGAGCAGATAGCCAGGAGTAACCCCTGAGCACCGCTGGGTGTGGCCCAAAAACAAAAACAAACAAAAAAAAGAATAAATGGTTGTGGCCCCAAAACAAAACAAAAATTACTCTTTCTAAATATGAAATGAATGCCAAACATCATAAAATTTATTTCTTTTTTTATGTATTTAAGCACCATGACTACAAACATGTTTGTAGTTGGGTTTCAGTAATAAAATGAACAACCCCTTTCACCAGTGCAACAAACCCACCACCAATGCTCCCCATCTCCTTCCTCCCCCACCCCCTACCTGTGTTCAAGACAGGCATTCTACTTCTCTCACTCATTAACATTGTCATGATAGTTGTTAGTGTGATCATTTCTCTAACTGCACTCACCAGTCTTTGTGGTGAACTTTATATCATGAGCAGCCAATCCTTCCGACTCTCATCCCTATTATTTCTGGGCATTATTACAATGTCTCTTATTTTCTTAAAACCCATAGATGAGTGAGACTATTCTGTGTCTATCTCTCTCTCATTGATGTATTTCACTCAGCATAATAGTTTCCATGTACATCCATGAAGAGCATCTTGGTTGTTTCCTGAGTCTGGCTATTGTAAATAGCACTGCAATTAATATAGGTGTGCAGAAGGCATTTTTATTGCGTTTTTCTGTTCCTAGGGTTTATCCCTAGGAGTGGTATAGCTGGGTCATATGGGAGCTCAATTTCCAGTTTTTTGAGGGATCTTCATATTGTTTTCCATAAGGGCTGGACTAGATGGCATTTCCACCAGCAGTGAACGAGAGGTTTTTTTCTCCCCACATCCCCACCAGCACAGATTGTTCTTGTTCTTTGTGATGTGTGCCAGTTTCTGTGGCATGAGATGATACCTCATTGTTATTTTGATTTGCATCTCCCTGATAATTAGTGACGTGGAGCATTTTTTCATGTGCCTTTTGGCCATTTGTATTTCTTCTTTGGCAAAGTGTTCATTTCTTCTCCTGTTTTTTGATGGGTTAGATTTTTTTTCTTGTTAAGTTCCGTCAGTAACTTGTATATCTTAGACATTAGCCCCTTGTCTGACGGGTACTGGGTGAATAGTTTCTCCCAATCTGTGGGTGGCTTTTGTATCCTAGTCACTATTTCCTTTGAGGTGCAGAAGCTTCTCAGCTTAATATAGTCCCATCTGTTTATCTCCGCTTCCACTTGTTTGGAGAGTGATGTTTTGTCCTTGAAGATGCCTGTAGACTCAATGTCATGGAGTTTCTTACCTATGTGTTGTTTTATATACCTTTTAGTTTCGGGTCTGATATCAAGGTCTTTAATCCATTTGGATCTGACCTTTGTGCATGATGTTAGTTGGGGGTTTGAGTTCACTTTTTTGCAAGTGGCTGACTATTGTCCTAACATCAGTTGTTGAAGAGGCTTTCCTTGTTCCATTTTGCATTTCTTGCCCCTTTATCAAAGGTTGATTGATTGTATATCTGAACACTCAAGTCTATTCCGTTGATCTGAGGGTTATAATATTTATTTTCAATTACTGTTTTTCACAACTT